>NC_067243.1:28803963-29103963 GCF_019924925.1 Ctenopharyngodon idella | reverse complement strand
TTAGTGAAAATGTAAATCATCATTCTGTAACTGTAGTGTATATTAGTTTGTCTGTTGTAAATCCTGCCTACTTCTTTGCATTGTCACACATGCTTCAGTGCTCTGAGAGTGTTTATAGTGCTGTGAGTTTAACACTTCATGACTGAGAGCAGAACAGAACACAATCTTCATCATCACACAAGACAAAAGAACAACAATGAACAAAATCACCTTCTTCATCTGGACTCTCACACTGTTTATTCAAGGTTTGTGTAACACAGCTCTACAATTATTCTCTTGAAATATTAAATGTTTATAATTTTAGATAATTTTTTTTACAATTTATAATTGTAATATTATTATTATTTTCTTCTTCTTCTTCTTCTTGTTCTTTCTCTCAGAGTGTAGAGGACAGTACACTGTAACTCAGAGTCCATCAATGACAGTTCAACCAGGACAAGAAGTCAAAATAAACTGTAAAACCAGCAGTGCAGTGTATAATGGTAATGACTTAGCCTGGTACTTACAGAAACCTGGAAAAGCTCCTAAACTCCTCATATATGTGACATCACGACGTTATACTGGAACTCCATCTAGATTCAGTGGCAGTGGATCTGGCAGTGATTTCACTCTGACCATCAGTGGAGTCCAGACTGAAGATACAGGAGATTATTACTGTCAGAGTGAACACTGTCCTAGTAGCTGTGTGTTCACACAGTGATAAAGAGTGGTACAAAAACCTCGGTCAGTCAGACGTCACAGTGATGCACTGATACAGCTGAGAGATACTGCAGCTGCTGATGGAGGTTCACAAACAACACAATATTGTATCAAACCTTTCAGAAACATTATTTATTTATTTATTTATTTATTTATTTTGATGTACTAATCATGTAACATCATCTTTATATTATATAAATGTTAGTGGTGCTTGGTCCTGCAAAACTTGCCACTACAATGTAATCTAACTGCAGGAAAGTCCGTCACTTTAATTGCACTTCCATGCTTCATCACTAGATGGCGTGTCTGTTACATAACTGAGTTCTCTATCTGTCAGTCACTTTGACGTTGTGTCGATGTGATGACACTAGTGTAGTGTTTCTCAACCTTTTTTACTCGATGGCCTCCTCCTTCACCAGATCAATACTGCAGTGCCCCCCTAAGATGCCTGACATTTCCTCTTATACTGAACTTCCACAGCAAAGAGAGAAAAGTGTTTGTATTTAAGCCTTTTTATTAACATTTGTTTGCATTATTACTCTTCTACTGCATGTTTTGTAATATTCTTTAATATTCTTTTTGAAAACATAATGGGCTCTAAGCAACGAGAATTCTGATGTATTTCCGCTCATACTTTATACCGGCAGGGGCGCTTCCGGTTTGTTAGGTAAACAAGAGAAACCATCAGCTATGTGGGAGACATGCCCCTCACTAAAACAACAAAGAAAACGACGTAGTTTTATACGGTTTTAAAGTTTTATATGAGTTTATATCTTCTCCATAACCATGGAAAAGACCGTTTTCCGACGTCAAAAACAAATAAAGTCAGCGTCGGAGCACTGTAGTGTCCCGCTGTGCTCTGTGTCTTCACGCTACAACTCCTGTGCTAGTTTTCATTCCTTTCCGGTGAAGGAAGAGATCAGGAAAAAATGGATTTTAAACATTAGAAGGATCAACTTCCAAATCACGAAACACACAAAGGTATGCAATGTACATTTCAAACCAGATGATTTTGTGGAAGGAACACGTAGGAGGCGTCTGAAAAAAGATGCTGTCCCTACAGTATTTGAGTGGAATCGTGAACGTCAAATGCAGCTGCCGAGGTTAAGTGTTTGGGAACGACGAGATCGACCACCGCTACTGGACTCAGATATGGAGGAAAACTAAATGGAAATTGATTGTGGACATGATTATTGTTCAGTTCCGGAGCCTGCAGCTCTGGACTCATCACTATGTGAAAATGAGGAGTTGACGAGAGAGATAGAAGATCTGCGGAAACAGCTGGAGCAGGCCAAGGTGAATAGCCGCTTTGGCCTCCAGAGATTTGCGGGGTCTGATGAGGATATTCGCTTTTACACAAGGTAAAACCATTTTGTGATTATTATTTGCTATGTAAGCCATTAGCACAATGGTAAAGTTTTTTTTAGTCATTGTTGTTTAGTTTTTAGCTCACGTACCTCTCATATTTTTGAATAGGGTTTTACCATCCATCATTGAACATGTTCTGAATGTCTTTATAATCAAGTATCATACAAGTATCATACTAAATGTGATAAATGGGACTAAAGTGCGTAGAATGCAGGGGGAACTTGTGTGTGTGTTGAGGGGTGGGCGTGTGCAAAGTCAGTGTAGTTTCATTATCTGAGAATCAGTTTAAGACTGTAGTAATTACCTAATTATTGTACCATGTGTTATGCCTTAAATGTTTTAAAAGAAACAATTTATTTCTTTGCAGATTTGCAACCTATAAACACATGATGGCCTTCTGGGAACAGATTGAACCTTCAACACACAGGATGATTCGCGTCACCAGCTCCAATGTCACCAGGGAGACTGGGCTATATGTGAAGATTCGGGCACTTCCTGCTATCGATGAATTCTTCCTCTTCATGATGCACCTTGCTTTGGGCCTCAAGCAGAAAGACCTGGCTCATCGCTTCCATGTCCATCAGACTACGGTGAGCCACATCATAACCACTTGGGCGAACTTCCTCTATTTTCTTTTAGGTTCCGTGCAAATTTGGTTGCCGAAAGAGAGAGTACGAGCCTACCTGCCAGAGGAATTTGAGAATTTCCGAGACACCCAGGTTATCCTCGACTGTACCGAGCTCCGCTGCCAAACGCCTTCATCTCTGCTATTACAGAGTGAGGTCTTTTCCAGCTACAAATCTCACTGCACCTTCAAAGCTTTGATAGGACTGGCACCTCATGGTGCAGTAACTTTTGTCTCTGGACTGTATGCGGGGTCAATCAGTGACCGGGAGCTGTTCAAGCAATCAGGGATCATCGACGTCCTCACGCCTGACATGGCCATAATGGTGGACAAGGGCTTCTTAATTGATAACCTGGTACCATGCAAAATCCACAGGCCTGCTTTTGTGACCAAGGGCACAGAAATGTCTGCCGGAGAGGTGAGACACACTCAGTCTGTGGCCAGGCTCAGGGTGCATGTTGAGCGCCTGATCCGGCGGGTGAAGGAACATAAGTTGTTTGACGCAGTCATCCCCTTGTCCATTTCTGGTAGCATTAATCAACTGTTTGCAGTGTCATGTCTTCTCATTAACTATCAGAATGGACCACATGTCAAGGCATGGGCCCAGTGAGTCTACACAGTGTCATTCTTGTCTGTGTACTAAGTCTTTTAAAGTCTTTATTTGGCACATTGAAATGTTGTAAATATACTGTTGTAAATATGTTCTGGAAACTGTCTAATTTTCTTACTATGATGGCCTGTTTTTTTGCTTGCCTTTTGACTTACCACATATAGTTCGTACCAACATTCTTTCATTACTGATACCTGATAATTAACATTCTTCTTGACCAGTTGGTTCATTAAAAAAAGAATTTTACAATCCAACTTTTGACCTCCTTTCTTTGTTAGAGCAGTCATAGTTAAACCTGCAATTGCAACACAGTTCTAATTCTGTCAATCTTCTGCCACCTGCTCAAATATTTACAACTATGGTGAAAGACAAGACTAAGATACAGTATTTTCAAGTGCCTTTTCTATTTATTTGAATGTTGAGTCATAAGTTATATTTATGATATGTGTCTATGATACATTTATTATGATAGTTACCTACAACATTCCTTCGCAATTATTAAAGCAAGCAAATAAATACATAAATAAATATGTACACAAAATCCCTTTCAGAGTCCACCAACAGATGGTCCATGGGCACTGAGAAAAGCTGTACTATTGTATGCTAGTCTACATTGACAGTTATGTAACAGTATAAAAATATCTGTGAAAAACAGCAGTATACAGTGTAACAGTAAAACAACAGTATGTGTACTGTATACTAAGTAACAATTTCCATTTTGTATAGACTCGCAAAAATGAACAATAGATCAGTTCAGATACTGTATAGATTTGTAAAAATAAACTAACACCTGAACTCACTGAACTGATTGAAACTGGTTAATGAACTGATTGAAACTGATTAAACTTATTGAAAGGTACTATGCCCAAGGCCATTGGAGTGACTTACTGCAAACACTTCTGTATGTAGTAGTAAAAGAAAAAATGATCTGCTCTGTCTCTAATGGTGTGCATTACATCAAGATCTTTATAAAGTCGCTCGACTAACATGTCTTCCTGAGCACAAACAACAAAATCACACCACTCTAGCCCTGTCAAGAGCATCTGACCTTGAACTTGCCAGTAGTACTTGTGCTGCCTCCTGAGTTTCAAAGCACCACCGGACATTTTTAGATAGGGGCAGTCCACATAGCTCTGGATATATATAGAAAGTTCAAAAGAACAGTGTTTATTTGCAATATAATTTATTTTGTAACATTATAAATGTCTTTACTGTCACTTTTTAACGATTTAATGCATCCTTTCTGAAAAAAAATAATTTCTTTAATTTCTTTTCAAAAAAATAAAAAAATTTACTGACCCCAAACTTTTGAACGGTAGTGTATAATGTTATAAAAGCTTTGTATTTCAGATAAATGCTGTTCTTTTGAACTTTCTATTCATCAAAGAATCCTGAAAAATAAATATTGTACACAAATATTTTGTACAATTGTACACAATAAATGTTTCTCGAGCATTAAATCATCATATTAGAATGATGTAATGATGCTGAAAATTCAGCTTTGCCAACACAAGAATAAATTACATTTTAAAATATTTTCAAATAGAACACAGTTATTTTAAATTGTAATAATATTTCACAATGTTACTGTTTTTACTGTATTTTTAATTAAATAAATGCAGCCTTGGTGAGCAGAAGAGACTTCTTTTCAAAACATTAAAAATCTTACCGTGTCCAGACTTTTGACTGGTAGTGTACATAAAATGGGTTACATGCAAAAACCACACCGAGATACAAAGTAAAGATAATCTCACCTTACACAGTCTGTTGTTGAATTGCAGGGTTTTCGAAACTCCATTTCTCCAACTGGGCCTGGCCTAACACCCTAACATCAGAGACACATTCAACATGGCATCACAATAGCTACAATATGCACAGTAATAGTACAGTTCACATGTTACATGACTTACCAGTGTCCTTGGTTTATGCCAGATCTGCTCTGTGTCTGTGCAGCTGTGCACCGGAGGAACAGCAGGAATGTTTAGCTGTGAATAATGGGCAGACTTATAAAGAAGTGCAAAAAAAAAATGATTGCATAAGGCACAGCCCGCCACACAGGAACAATGGCTGCTCACCAAAACAACAGGTTTTGAGTGCTTTAACACCATCTAGGGAGAAATAGAAGCTTAGATGAGATATTGCTTGACAGATAAAGCATTCATAAGAAAAATAATGCAGTTTTCTGAGGCTCACAGACAAAATATGAAAATGTATTAATTTTTAACAATTTTTAAACAATTTGCTTGGATGTTACTTTTATTAAGCTGACAGGCAATTTATTAGCTTGCCTAACCATTGCCCTAACAATAACCCTACTCTCAAGTCGTGTGGTTTTTCACTTTTCTTCATGGATCTATGACAGACTGCCCTCACGCTGACCTCTCCTGTCACCTTGTCTTTCATTGACACTGTGAGGAAGGACGACGAACACACGATTTTACACAATATCTCTATAAAAGAAAACTCACAATCGAAAGTTAGCAAGTAAATCTGTCAGTCATAGTCTAACAAAACAGCTAACATTAACACTAACGTTAGCTGCTACAATAACATTTCAACGTAATGACTTACCCTCGTAATTATCGATGTAGCTGGCGATATACATCTTAAATCCCTTTTCCCGTTTGCTGGAGGGGGTGGGACATGACTTCTTGACAAGTCGGTCCACATCATTGATGGTCAGACGAGGTAGGTCTTGAAGACAGCGAGTGTAAAAGAGAGCCATGTTTGCCGGTTGTCGGTCTGTCTGTCGATCAAGTGAGCTAGAATTTCGCGGTCAGTGTAACCGGAAGTGTGTCAGCCAGTATAAGCCAATCCGGAACTTTGACGTGCATTGAGCGCATTGGTAAATTAAAGCTATGCTTTATAACTTAAAAGAAGTCCCTCTGCTAAATTATAATACTCTGATGTTACCCAGGTCGAGTGATTGCATCTGTGCCAACAGAACGATTGAGACTCCCATCTAAAGCCTGTCGGTTCACGTCGTCCCTGATAACAAGAACTTAATGCTGTTGGATCTCTGCTGTACATGCCACGGACATGAACGAGGATAGTCCCGACCCAGCACACATGCAGGAACTATGCTCATCAACCGATTTATAAATAATTAATAATCATCAATAATTAATAATCATAAACTGTGAGGTAAGATTAGTTTACACACATCAGAAGCCCTACTCTCTCATCCCTGCATAGAAAGACACATGTACAAATGAGATGCTAAAATTCAATGGTTAAAAGCAGCACTTTAAAGGAAAATTCACTAATCACACTGATGCACATTATGACAGAAACCCTTAACAATGTTCTAACATCATAAATACAGCAATTATGATATAAAGAGACAGTAAAGCAAATACAGGATAAATGTGAAACAGCAAAACGACGGGAGTGCGCTGTGATTGGCTGATGGTGGAGCCTGGTGTGTCTGTGACAATACCAAAATCTATTTAAAATACATTTATTTCAAACTAAGTATCCTTCAAATCCGTTAACATATTTATTAACATATCATTTAGAACTTACTGATATAAAATTATAATTAAACTCTATTTGGAGTATTTATTTATTGCACAATGCACATTTCTTAAAGCAGTGGTTGATTATGATTTGACTTTTTTACTTTAGTTAGTGTGTAATGTTGCTGTTTGAACATAAACAACATCTGCAAAGTTACGATGCTCAAAGTTCAAAGCAAAGGGAGATATTTTCTTTTAAAGAATTCTGTTTAAGGACTACAACAAACGGCTGGTAGGGACTACAACGAGCTTCTTCCTGGATTGGTAACATCTCTAACCCTACAATTTACATAAACCCCGCCCTGAGAACACACAAGAAAGGGGGCGAGGCCATGTTATTGCAATACAGTACATAACACAAATGCAATAGCATGTCATAAAAGCAAGGTGATAACATGACAAGTTATAACCGTAATTAAACTAAACTTTACCTGTTCTGGCTTCATGCAGCACACATTCTCTGGCTCTTTAGGATCTTACAAAATTAAGTACACCCCTCACATGTCAGCAACCATTTTAGTATATCTTCTCAAGAGACAATACTATAGAAATGAAACTTGGATATATTTTAGAGTAGTCAATGTGCTGCTTGTATAGGAGTACAGATTTACTGTCCTCTGAAAATAACTCAACATACAGCCATTATTGTCTAAATAGCTGGCAACAAAAGTGAGTACACCCTAAGTGATAACAGTTGTATGTTGTTTAACCATGCAAAGCCACATGTCCTATTCATCATGTTCATGTTTTTATCTGCTTGACAGGACCATACAAATGTGTGTATCTTGTATTAGAGCAGTTAAAAATTGGTGCTTTGAGTACAATTCTCTCATACTGATCACTGGATGTTCAACATGGCACCTCATGGCAAAGAACTCTCTGAGGATTTGAGAATTAGAATTGTTGCTCTCCACAAAGATGGCCTAGGCTATAAGAAGATCGGTAACACCCTGAAACTGAGTTACAGCACAACGGCCAGGGTCATAGAGAGAAGTTTTCCAAGACGGGTTCCACTTGGAACAGGCCACAGAAGTTGAATCAAAGAAGTTGAGACCTTGTGCTGTGCGTCAGGTGCAGAAGCTGGCTTCAAAAAACAGATGCATGAGTGCTGCCAGCATTGCATTAGAGGTTGCAGAAGCGGAAGGTCAGCTTGTCAGTGACCATACGCCGCACACTGCAACAAGACGGTTTGCATGGCCGTCGTCCCAGAAGGAAGCCTCTTCTGAAGCTGGCTCACAAGACAGCCCGATGGTGTCCAGCATGTGTGGCGACGCCCTGGTAAGGAGTACCAAGAAAACTGTGTCTTGCCTACAGGCAAGCATGGTGATGGTAGCATCATGGTCTGGGGCTGCATGAGTGCTGCTGGTACTGGGGAGCTACAGTTCATTGAGGGAAACATGGATCTCAACATGTGCTGTGACATTCTGAAGCAGAACATGATGCCCTCCCTTCAGAAACTGGGCTGAACGGCATGATAATGACCCCAAACACACCGCCAAGACGACAACTGCCTTGCGGAGGAAGCTGAAGGTGAAGGTGATGGGGTGGCCAAGTATATCTCCAGAACCCTATTGAGCACCCGTGGGGCATCCTCAAGCGGAAGGTGGAGAAGTGCCATGTGTCTAACATCCAGCAGCTCCATAATGTCATTATGGAGGAGTGGAAGAGGATCCCAGCAACAACCTGTGCAGCTCTGGTGAATTCCATGCCCAAGAGGATTAATGCAGTGCTAAATAACAATGATGCTCACACAAAATATTGACACTTTGGACAGAGTTTTGACATGTTCACTTAGAGTGTACTTACTTTTGTTGCCAGTTATTTAGACAATAATGGCTGTATGTTGAGTTATTTTCAGAGGACAGTAAATCTGTACTGCTATACAAGCTGCACATTGACTACTCACTTGAGAACATATAATAAAATGGTTGCTGAAATGTGAGGGGTGTACTCACTTTTGTGAGATACTGTGTGTGTGTGTATATATATATATATATATATATATATATATATATATATATTTAAAAATGAGTTTTCTAAAAATGTTATCCTGTGTGTACAGGCCAGTTTTTGTTGTATGTGTAGAAGTTTTTCTGCTGTGATTTACGTGCATGGTGTGGATTCATCAAGCCGCGCTGATGGAAAAGAAAGATGGCGAGTCCCCCAGACTGAATTTGGATCTTCAACTTCTTATCTTCTCATCCACTTCTTATCTATCATCACTTTTCTCCTTTTAAACTCTGATGGATTGAGGTATATTTTTCTGCAGTAATTTGCATACTAATATACTAATATAATTAATAAAACATTTTATTTCTCTGAATTTTTTTTATCTCTGCCTCTTTTTTTATCACATATAAAAGTTTTACTAGAAGGGTAAATATGCCAAAAAGATTTTTTTTTTTTTTTTATGGACTGTCTGGGTTACATTATTTTTTGCATTATCATTATTTTTCTGTAACTCTTGACTACATGTGCTGAAAAAAAAATTGAGAAATATTTCATAAAAAACTTTAAAATTGCCAGAGAAGTAAGATAACACCAGTGACAAAAACATGGTACATGCGGTCTTTAAATAAATGCACAAAAAAAAAATAAAAAAATAAAAAAATAATAATAATAATAAAATAAATAAATAAATCATTAAGCTGTCATTTATGTGTATTCATAAAGTCAAAGGGTAATCTAATAATCTGGTCTAAGTTTAAATGTTAAAAAAAGAAAAAAAAAAGAAAAAAAAGAAATACATTTTAAGACATCTTGCCATGTAGAATGACCCTACAACTGGGTGATCACAGAATGAGTAGCAGTCCTGTTCTGTCACGCACAGACAGCCCAATCAATTCATCATTGAACAAAATTACCATCCAATCACAATTTATTATCGATTAGTGAAGGCGAGATAGTAGGAATCACGCTGAAAGACACAGACCAGATGCGCTCTCTCTCGCGCGCGCTGTCTCTCTTTACTTGCGCGCGATCCCAGTTCTCTCGGACAGCACGCGATCAGTTCTCATTGAGCCTGAATGGTCAAATGCACACATAGTTGTCAAAATGTCCATCGTATGGAGTATCTCACGTAAATACAGTCGGTTATGGCTTAAGTGGACGTAAACAGGTGGGTGAAAACAGGATATGTGTCAGTATATTAAATATTACATCCATGGATTCGGTCTTAAAGGGACAGTAGCCTAATTAAATATTTGTCTGTCATTAATGTTAATAAAACAACAAAAGATGTTAAATAAATGTATACATGGTAAAAAAAAAACCCTGCTCTATCTGAAAAACAAGTTTATTTGATTTGTATCTCTATTGTATTTGTTGTTTGTAATTTGTTTGTAAATGTATTTTTTATATAACAACAATTATATATATATATATATATATATATATATATATATATATATATATATAATGTGTCAATTCTTAGCAGTGTCCTTGTGAGTAATTCTCAGAGGCTTGATAAATACAGCCCTGTTCTGTTTCAGTTAATTCACTTCCTCTGTGTATTTAAACCCTGAGTTCTCCTCTGTTCTTCATCTTCTATTGAAGTAATGTTTGTTTCATTGAAGGTATCTTCATTGTGCATTCTGCTCTTTTTGGATCGTTTATACATGCTAACTGTGACAATATCCTATATTTTTCATTCATTCTTTTATCATGTGCTGATATAACACTGTTTAAAGAAATATATTTCATGAGTTGTGAAAACTGCTACATTCCTCCAAAGCACAAGAGTACATGATTTAAATAGAGAAAGTCACTTTGCATTGTCACACATGCTTCAGTGCTCTGAGAGTGTTTATAGTGCTGTGAGTTTAACACTTCATGACTGAGAGCAGAACAGAACACAATCTTCATCATCACACAAGACAAAAGAACAACAATGAACAAAATCACCTTCTTCATCTGGACTCTCACACTGATCGCTCAAGGTTTGTGTAATGCAGCTCCAATTATTCTCTTGAAATATTAATTGTTTATAATTTTATATTATTTTTTTTTTAGAATTTATAATTTTAATATTATTATTATTTTCTTCTTCTTGTTCTTCTTCTTCTTTCTCTCAGAGTGTAGAGGACAGTACACTGTAACTCAGAGTCCATCAATAACAGCAGTTCAACCAGGACAAGAAGTCAGAATAAACTGTAAAACCAGCAGTAGAGTGTATGGTGGTAATTATTTAGCCTGGTACTTACAGAAACCTGGAGAAGCTCCTAAACTCCTCATATATCATGCAACAAGCCGTTATACTGGAACTCCATCTAGATTCAGTGGCAGTGGATCTGACAGTGATTTCACTCTGACCATCAGTGGAGTCCAGACTGAAGATACAGGAGATTATTACTGTCAGAGTTTACACTATCCAAACAGTGTATGGGTGTTCACACAGTGATAAAGAGTGGTACAAAAACCTCGGTCAGTCAGACGTCACAGTGATGCACTGATACAGCTGAGAGATACTGCAGCTGCTGATGGAGGATCACAAACAACACAATATTGTATCAAACCTTTCAGAAACATTATTTATTTATTTGGATGTACTAAGCATGTAACATAATCTTTATATTATATAAATGTTAGTGGTGTTTGGTCCTGCAAAACTTTCCACTACAATGTAATCGAACTGCAGGAAAGTCAGTCACTTTAATTGCACTTCCATGCTTCATCACTAGATGGCGTGTCTGTTACATAACTGAGTTCTCTATCTGTCAGTCACTTTGACGTTGTGTCGATGTGATGACACTAGTGTAGTGTTTCTCAACCTTTTTTACTCGATGGCCTCCTCCTTCACTAGATCAATACTGCAGTGCCCCCCTAAGATGCCTGACATTTCCTCTTATACTGAACTTCCACGGCAAAGAGAGAAAAGTGTTTGTATTTAAGCCTTTTTATTAACATTTGTTTGCATTATTACTCTTCTACTGCATGTTTTGTAATATTCTTTAATATTCTTTTTGAAAACATAATTGGTAAATTAAAGCTATGCTTTATAACTTAAAAGAAGTCCCTCTGCTAAATTATAATACTCTGATGTTACCCAGGTCGAGTGATTGCATCTGTGCCAACAGAACGATTGAAACTCCCATCTAAAGCCTGTCGGTTCACGTCGTCCCTGATAACAAGAACTTAATGCTGTTGGACAGGCTGTCTCTGCTGTACATGCCACGGACATGAACGAGGATAGTCCCGACCCAGCACACATGCAGGAACTATGCTCATCAACCGATTTATTAATAATTAATAATCATCAATAATTAATAATCATAAACTGTGAGGTAAGATTAGTTTACACACATCAGAAGGCCTACTCTCTCATCCCTGCATAGAAAGACACATGAGATGCTAAAATTCAATGGCTAAAAGCAGCACTTTAAAGGAAAATTCACTAATCACTGATGCACATTATGACAGAAACCCTTAACAATGTTCTAACATCATAAATACAGCGATTATGATATAAATAGACAATAAAGCAAATACAGGATAAATGTGAAACAACAAAACGACCTCTGCTTCCCCGTCGACATACAGCATGAGCGCAAATGCTTAAAGGGGAAACAATAAATCTTCCTATGGTGTCCCAGTAATTGTTCCCGATTAAACCACTGAAAATACAACATTACATACAAGTTTTGCTGAAGTTAACTCAATTATAGAATTGTTTCTTTATTCCTCTATGGCATGGTGTCGCCCTCAGGGCAACATAAAACGTTTTTGGACTTCACACTGGATCTATATATGACACATCTGTTCAATGAAATGAGGGGCTGAAGTGGGTGCAGCCTTTTCTGTTTATCCACATTTCCTGATGGATATATTATCAGGGACCCCCAATCAGAATGTGAGGTGGAGGGTTTCTGAAAGTACACTGCACTGCTACAGCAAACAATAGACAAGTGTTTGAATGTTGAGCAGCAAGATCATTGACTACTGATACAGCAGGAATCATTCAGTTGTGTCCTGTAGAGAATGATGTGTAAATGTGTATGTCTGACTCTGTATATTTACTGTTACTGTGCTTTGGTGATGTAAAGCCTTTCTTTTAACCCTGTCAGTAAAACTATTGGACTCTGAATGTATATCGTCCTGATCTCTCTTCTGTCTTTTGCATTCAGAGGGTGTTTTACATGAGCGGCACATGCTTCACTGCTCTGAATGTGTTTATAGCTCTATGAACTGAACATGACATGATCAAGAGCTCTTCTTCATCAACCAACAAACATGACTTTCAGCTGCAGCTGCTCATACAACACAATCACACACAACACCGATCACAGACAAACACTAATAACACTAGATCATCTAAATCAACATCAATCTTGTGTTTATGAAGAGAATGAGTCAGTGTTTAATATGATCATCATGTATTAAGTGTAATATATGATCCCTGTCAATCAAACTGAACAGACTGAATTCAGTCACTTCTGCTGTCTGGACGTGATGCTTTCCATTTGATTTTCATGACATTTTCATATATATTTTCATCACCACATTTTCAGCAGAAGTGAAACTGGTGTGTTCCAGTCCAGATCATGTGACCAATCAAACAGTGAGACTGAAAAGCCCATTTGCATTGTCAGGGTGGAGTGATTCTGATCCTCTCAGAATAGAGCAGCTCTGTCTCCAGAGACCATGTTCAAACCCCAAGAGCTTTATTTGACATTTACATCAAGCTTGTGAAAAGCACCTGCATCTTCATCTGTTAGTTGAATGATGTTGTCAGACACAAAGTGAACTTGTTGAGAAGCTTTATTGAATGTTACAGCAGATTGAAAGATCACACAGTGCTTTGACACGCCAGCTCTCTTTCAGTATTGAGTTGTAAATCACTACAGCTGCAGCACTAGACTCATGTGAATCCTGCCTGACACAGGACACTCAGATACGGCTCATCTTCAGGAGAGAAACATCAGCACTCAGAGCTCTTGTGGAACGAGACCTCATGAGGAGCTCCATCATGTGTTACTCTGCAGACGTACACCTCTCCCTTTTCCCAGCGTGCTTTGCTGAGGGTCAGGACGCTACTGCGGCTGTAGCGGCCGTCCCGCTGGCTCTCTGCGCTGGTCACGACCCCCTCGGTGACCTCTGACCCGTCCAGTGTCCAGCTCACCAGCGCCCCCTGTGGAGAGTAAGAGCTGAGCAGGCAGAGCAGTGCGGCTGAGTCTCCAGAGATCTGCAGAGAAGAGGGCGGCAGCAGAGACACTGAGGGCTTCACTGTGGGACCAGCTGCAGGAGACAAACACAACACATTCACAAACACAAAGAAAACACACTGTTTCACTCACAGCATTTCAACAGCAGCAAAAATCATGACAATCTGATCCTTCATGTCATTCAACATCACTAGAGCTGATATAATATACAATATACAAACTACACAATCACTATATACATTTAAATCAAACCCCAGAAATGAAACTCAATATACTGAGACACTGACTGCTTTAATTCCAGCAGTTTTTGCATCCCAATATAAAGTACATTTTTACTTACTTGAGATATTCAACTCAAAATGTAACTCAAGTTCAAAGTTTGACTAAAGCTCAGGCCAAATGATGATTATATCATTGATAAGAACTAGAAAACAATACAATTTGCAAATTGTACTTGAATTATAAAGCACTGAATTATAAGCACAACATGAACAAAAGAGATTCAGTATCATTGACTGAAATACAGAAAGTAGCAACATTTACATTCTGATGTCAGATCTATTTTTTTCGCCATGTATGATATCTACAATAAAAATGAACTACATATGAACACAGTATAGAAATAAATAAAGGGAAATTAAACCTGTAATAAACTGATTAAACTCACAGTGAGACTCATTATGGAAATGCATTTAGATTTTTTTTTGAAAGGAATAATGCTGTTCTTCTGAATGAATAAACATGACAATATCATTGTTTTCGATTAAATAATTATAAAACAATATCAGTAACACTTTACTTAAAGCCTTCATACACAATGTATTTTAAAAGTATTTTAATGCATTAATTAATCTTTCTTTTATACATTATAATGTGTGTTTGATCTCATGAATAATTATAACCGCAATTATAACACATTATAATACTTATCTATTCATTGTTACATTGTTACACAATGCATTAAAACTCATGACAAACAACCATTTTCAGATGTAATAACAAATTTGCAAATATTATATTGCATTTTTGCATTTATAATGCACATTTTAATGCACAATTATTTATGAAAAGATACATATAAGGCATTATAACGTACATTATGAATAGCTTTAAGGCTTCAAGTAAAGTGTTACCACAATATCTAATAATAATCGCCATTAATGTTTTTCTTGTTTCAACTTTAAATCATTTTAACTCTAAATTGTTCTTTATTACACTTTATTGTATGCTGACATAGTTACATTGTACTACTCAAATAAGTACTGAATAATATTAATTAACTGCATGTACTTACTATAGAGTTACAGTTAGGGTTTGGTTCAGGGTTAGTTACTTGTATTTATGCATAATTTACTGTTATTACTGTAATAAGTACATGTAGTAACGTGTAACTTCTTCACCTTAAAATAAAGTGTTACCTTTTTTTCTTAAATAGGAATTAAAAAACAGACTTACCGAGCACAAGTTTAGTTCCTCCACCGAAAGTCCACCACAGTGATACAATCTAATGAAACGGTCGTACAAAAACCTCTATTCCACTCGAGTGAACACAAACTCCAGCAGAGAGAGAGAAGCAACACTTCAACACACTGATATTAGAAGAAACTCAGATCTTCTCAACACTCAAACATTCAGTTTGGACAAAATGTTATTATAATTTTTTTCACAAGCAGTTGAAGAGTTTATTCATCTACAACAGAGATCATTCAGTTTGACTTTCTATCCTGTATTTCTCATTTGTTCTCTTGTCGTGTGCTGATATAACACTGTTTGAAGAAATATATCTGATGATCTGTGACCTCTGAGGTGACCTTTGACCTCTTTTATCATGGATGATGTTGTGAGTTTCTCATAATGATCTTCTGTTCTTCATATGAAGCTCAATCATCATGATTCACAGAAAAACCTGCAGCTTCAGACTTCAATCTTCAGTGAAAATGAGTTCAAATAATGAGGTATGTTTTCATAATATTATATAAGGTCTGTGATAAAAGTATCTGGACTGATTGTGAATCTCTTGAACAAGCTCTAATATGTCTCCATCTTTATCAGCCTGTTTCTTCTCCATTTGATGATTTCAGACACACATGAGGCTTCATGATAGATGGAGTGACACCATGAACTCTGATTAGAGATTCACAATCAGTCCTGATACTTTCTGAACAGACTCATGATTCATGATCTTACTTTAGTGATGGAGGTTCATCTAGTGTTTATTTCCTGTTGCCATTTATAATGACTGTTGCTGTTAATATATATATATATATATATATATATATAATAATTTTTACCGCAACTAATTAATGTAATTAACGCTAAAGTTAAATCAACAGCCCTAATATAAGTGTTACAATTTTTAACACATTTAACGCACTTGCCCCGCCCCAGACCTATGTAGGTCATCTGACATTTCATACAGATGATGACGAATATGATGCAGAGCCTATAGAATGCAGTCAGAAAGTCCCTAAAATTCAAGATATTGGTGCAAAAATGCCCATGTTTGAGTTTTTGTCTCATATTTAGATCGTATGAGTTGAGTAATATCACACGAGTAACAGAGCGCCACACTACACGAGTGCTGCTTCTGTCACAAATATAACGAGTGCAAATGCGATAGCCTACTGATTTTATACAAGTAAATAAGAAGTTAATATTGATTTATATTAGACACAATATTGTCTGTTTTGTTCAGTTTTGCCAGTGAAACTATAAAAACAAAGCAGAACTGTTCGTCTCCGTGCAATACACAGCAGTGTTTCATTTCCGCGTTTTGAATGAACCGAGTGAAACCAATGATTCAGCGGACCATTCATAAAATACTTGTTGGACTTGAAGCGGCGCTACACAGACCGATCGGTGTATGACATCAAACTACAGCGGCTCTGCCATTTGATCTCTACTTTGATGTCGTCCACCGATCAGTCTGTGTCGTCTGACAATCCTGAAGAGAACCATTTACTTCACTTGTGAATGAATCAGCCTTTTGAACGAATCAAATGAATGAATGAACAACTTAATCATTAAGACATTTACCGCCACCCAGGGCCGCCATGAAGAGTTTTAAGAAGAGTTTTCATGAAGAGTCTTCTTCTTCTTTTTTTTTTTTTTTTTTTTTTTGACGTTTAATAAGATATTAACATTTATATTATTTCAACATTCCACCTCCAGCCCGAAACACGATTGTTTTAAACCCTTTGACACGTACGATCACACCGGTGAGATTAGAATGTTCAGTGCGTCACTGATAATTCAAACATGCTTTCAGGCTTTGGCTGGCGGGAAAAAAAAAAAAAAAAAAAGACGCGCTTAGTGCTCTTCATATAGGCTATCACAACTCTTCAGTGTTTTCAAACACATAATGTTTATTTGAGGACACCTTGACAAAGGCTACTAGCTGAAACGTTGGTGAATAAACAAGCCTATATGCTTCAGTGAGTGTGCAGTTGTTTCCCTTTAATTAGACTTATTTTTTCAAACATAGACATTAAAATGACATACTACTTAAAAAAAAAAAGAATAAAAAAAGTAGTTTTTAGTTTTGTAGTTTTTATAGTTTTTTAAATTCCAATCCATACACTGATGCCTTTGGAAGCTGCATGGGTATCCTTTTAATTATAATTTGACTAAGTGTTTTATTCATATCAGATACAGATGTGTATGAAACAATAAAGTTTACTCTATTCTTCTCCCAGTTCACCAGCCACTTAGCCTAATTTCATGTATTTCAGGGAAAATGGTGGAAATTTACGTTTGTGTTCCTGACAGGCTCTTCTTTCCATCTATCCTATTCTTTTTTATGCGGTTAACACGTCATGCGCTGTATTTTAAAGTGACGAGAGAGCGTGCTCACGTTCACTTCTTACTTTCTATAATTCACAGATTTAAATTGTATTTTACTACAATATAATTAGTTAACATTTTCGTGTATGTAAGAAGAAAAAAAAAAATCACACACACACACACACACACACAAAAAAAAAATCCAAAGTCGTGATTTGGGGCCCCCTAGCGTCCTGGGCCCATATGCCTGGCATACTCTGCACCCCCCCTAACAGCGCCCCTGCCGCCACCTACTGGCAGTTTTAGTTTCTTATTTAGAGTCTAATTTTATTAAAAAATTAATTTCATATTTCCATATTAATTAAAAATATATAAATAAAGGTATAGTCCCCCAAAAAATGACATTAATTATAATTTACTCAACCTCATGGTCCAAAAGTTCATGTGTAAAAAATTCTATGTTGAATCAAATAAAATATTTCTTTCTGAAGCTACTTTGTGTAATGTCTATTTGATGCTTTACACAATAATGACTTTAGGGGTTAATTTCTCAGCCAAAATTGATGTGTGATTAAATTGCGATTAATTAGATTAATTAATCGCCACATCATGTAATTAATTAGATTAAACATTTTAATCACTTGACAGCCCTAATACATACACTATAGTGTGTGGAGTGCCGCGATGTGAGCAGGATACAAACCACACAAAAACAGATTAAATTCACAAACAACCGGAGTCCTGACTGTGAACATGGGAAATCTCACAAAATCTCTCACATCAAATGTGACTTTAGACTAAACAAATATGGTGGACGACCAGCAACAAGAAATGCCGATAATAGTTTGGACTGCTTTTTACAGAAAAATTTGCTGAAAAAAGGGGATGATGTTTGGATGAAGCCATGGAGACGGTGTGAACATGTACTTTAGATGTTACAGCTGGAGGTGAGTCTTCCGTCAGCTCTCTTTTTGACTGGGTGTCGCTTTATTTCACGTGATAATCTACAGAGCGTATGCGCATTTGTTCTCGGGTTCCCCCACACAACATGATTTCTGATTGTACATTTTCAAAATGATAAAATATTTACGATTCACAATCAGGGCGGCTCCGACAGTCTTAACCAGAGGTGTAAAGAGTACCTGAAAACCATACTTGAGTAAAAGTACTGATACCTTATTTCGAAAACTACAAGTTACAAGTAACCAATTCCAATACGACTTGAGTAAAAGTCTTAAAATATCTGATTTTAACAGTATTTAAGTATTTTACTCGTGCTGAATGTAGGCTCAGAGATGCACTAGTCCTGAGAGACGTGCCAGTGAAAATAAGAAACAATTGATTTGTAAGATGAGAAATCAAGTTTATTTTCTAAAATCAAAATAAAACTGAACACCTCAATGTTGCAATAAATCAAGGTCGACACAACAACCTTTTAAATGTCTACAAACTCTCAAGTCTCAGTTGAGCTCAAGTGCACAGAAAGGCCATAAGTAAACCAATATCCTTCAAAACGGTCTTGTCAATATAGCGGATAAATAAAACAATGTTAAGTAAAATTAAATAGTCAAAGTCTACTGTATGTGCTGGTTTGAGCCTCATCACCAGCTGCAGTCATTTCCTCATCTAATAAATCAAACATCTGCGATCAGCAACTATCTGCTAATGTCCTTGTTGACAAGTTTTGGGTGAGTAAAGGCAAAACGCACAAGACAGTACCTTCAATGACCTTAGATGGCGATATCGCTTCTTTATATCAGAAACAAACTGCTGCAGAAAAAGTTAGCTGCCATGAAAAATGTAATTTGTAATTGCATTACTCATCACAAATGTAGTGGAGTAAAAAGTACATTCACTTGCTCAAAAATGTAGTCAAGTAAAGAGTAAAAGTAGCCAAAAAGATACTTAAGTAGAGTAACTAATTACATTTACTCAAGTACTTTACACCTCTGCTCTTAACACATCTTGGGAAAATCTGATAAGATAATCAGTAGAACCATCAAGACAATCAGGACTTTACTTAGGATTGTCATCTATATTTACATATTTATTGTTGTGTTTTGACTATATTTTAATTGTAAGACAGTCAGAATGTAAATGATCATTCTGTAATTCTAGTGTATATTAGTTTGTCTGTTGTAAATCCTGCCCACTTCTTTGCATTGTCACACATGCTTCAGTGCTCTGAGAGTGTTTATAGTGCTGTGAGTTTAACACTTCATGACTGAGAGCAGAACAGAACACAATCTTCATCATCACACAAGACAAAAGAACAACAATGAACACAATCACCTTCTTCATCTGGACTCTCACACTGTTTGCTCAAGGTTGTTACTTTTTAAATTTGAATAATATGTGATTGTTGTTTTTATCATTTAATATACCAATATTGTGCTATGTACTGTAGTTCATTTACAAACTGACTTTATTTTCTCTTCTTCAGAATCCAGAGGAGTGACTCTGACTCAACCTGAAGTTAAAACTGTCCAACAGGGTCAAACAGCTACAATAGAGTGTCATATAGATGTAGGAATAAGGTATAGCCACTTAGCCTGGTATCAGCAGAAACCTGGAGAAGCTCCTAAACTCCTGATTTATTATATAAACACCCTCCAGTCAGGAACTCCATCTAGATTCAGTGGCAGTGGAACAGCAAGTACTGGACGAGATTTCACTCTGACCATCAGTGGAGTCCAGACTGAAGATACAGGAGATTATTACTGTCAGAGTTTACACAGCATTAACAGTAAAGCTGTGTTCACACAGTGATAAAGAGTGGTACAAAAACCTCGGTCAGTCAGACGTCACAGTGATGCACTGATACAGCTGAGAGATACTGCAGCTGCTGATGGAGGATCACAAACAATGGTGTATTCAAACTTTCAGAAACTTCATTTATTTATTATGATGTACTAAGTAAACATGTGACATTTAATCTTATATCCCTTGCTTGTTCCCCAGGTGGAAAAAAAAGTACACTTCTATGGTCATGCATCCAATGTCAGTATGTGCACTCAACTTGAGTGCGATCTAAAAGCAGACCCCTGTGAGCCCTTGAAGACCCATTTCCCACATCCAGTAACCCATGACGATGTTTTTGTTATGATGGACGCTTGCCACATGCTGAAGCTGACATGCAATATGTTGCAGGTACGTGCTCATTGTTGCATACATTATTGCGCATATTTGCTCTGGTTGACTCTGTACTGCTTTTTATACATTTTGATTGTATTTACATAATTGTACAGAATATGGTGCTTTACATTTGACGTGTGCAGTGAAAAAAAAAAAATCTGATTCTGCAGGCATACAGCCCAATTAGAAGCATAACTGGCAGTATCAATTGGAAGTACATAGTTCATCTGAACAATGTCCAAAAGAAAAGTGGACTACATGCTGCCAACAGAGTCACAGATAAGCATGTGAACTTTGCTAATCAGAAGATGAAGGTATGTTTGTTTTGGCTCTAGGGCTTTATTGTGTTTTTATACTTTTTGATGATGTTTGTATCTTGTAGCGCTAATGTGCACTTCATTTCTCCTTATAAACTCAATCAAGGTCTCCCTGGCTGCTCAGACTTTGAGTAGCTCTGTGGCAGTGGCGCTCCGCACGTCGCAGGAGGTGGGCTATGCAGAGTTCAAAGATTGTGAGGCTACTTCAGAATTCATTAAGGTAATGCAGCTAGGGATTTGCATCACTGACCAAAATCATTTCTAACATTTGAGTGATTAATTGCTTTAACCCCTTTAACCCTTTAACACCCACCCTCCCTTTGTGGTTGGTCCGTTGGTCAGCAACCCCAAAATGAGGGGGGTTGTTAAAATGTGAATGCCACCAGGATTATCCCTTTATCTTTTTCTTCTATTTTTTTCAATTTGAGCATCGGGAATGATTAAATAATTATGACCATCCTCAAATTCAACAATATGCAAGAACTTGGATAAAACTACTACATACTTACCTCAGAAGCACCCTTATTGTCACATGTCAGCATAGCCACAGAGGAAATGGAGAGAAATCAAACTATGCCTCATACTTGGGTGTTTACTATCTGATACCTGTTGACACTCAGTTATAGTGATGATTTCAGTGCTTCCAGTTAATTTAGGTATTTGTTTATAGATAACAGACAGGCTGTTTGACATCTTGAACAGTCGCAATCCCAGAGCCAAAGGGTTCAAAGCCCCCCTTGGTTCTAGGAATTGGACAAGCACCAGGGAGTTCTTGTCAAAAGCCAGGGGGTACTTGCTCACTTTGAAGATGGAGGATGGCAAACCCCTTTACCGAACAAAGAGGTCTTTTAAAATAGTGACTGTTGTATTAGTGATGCACTGACACCATTTGTAGTCGCCAATACCCAGTACAAATTCTTTATTATAATTAAATTATCAGAATGAGGCGGCTGATTTAGAAAATATGGGTTTATTTTATTCTTCGTTAGATGTATACAAGTAGTCAATTTACAAATCATTAAATTATCTAAGGTAAAACTCTGCCGGTTTCAGTGCATCCCTCCAGTCCATGATATAAGTTCATGAGATGCTCTGTTCTCTTGTTTATCTATCTTCTGCATCGAGTTCATAAGATGCTCTTTTCTGTCTGCGTCAAGTTCATAAAGTGGTACGTATTATTAATATGATACTATCTTGCTCCAATGTGTTTGCTCTCTGCAAATTTGTTTCAGTTCCAATTCTCTCATATTCAGTTTTTTTCTCCCCAGATGCCGGTGTCAAAATGGTATGTATTGGATGGTCTTCATGTTATGTTGTGAATTGTTTCAAGAATGTTTAGTGTCCTAAAAGTAATTTTAAGGACCCTAAACCTCACACTGATTATACTTTTAAGGTCAGGGATGGACACTAGTCAGCTTCACGATATGTCCTGACCTACAGGTTCAGCCAGGACCACTTGGAGCTTCTCTTCAACTCCATCAGAGCATCCGGTAGGGTTCAGCATATATATTTACCAGCCGCTACACTAAGTGACACAAAGTGTCAGCAGATGCTTGTATTGTTTTCAGTTTGTCGGTCCATATGTTTTTATTTTTTTGTAAAATGTGTTTTCTGAAGACATACACAGTACCTGGAAGTGTCACAAACCATTTTGAGTATTTAGAAAAATGCCTGTGTTTGACTATCTGTTTGCAGAATTTATCACCACTGATACAGTCTGAATGATAATGTCATTCAACTTAATTTATGTGGAAAGATCATTCAGGGGTGGCTAGTTCTAATTTGTCTTTTTTTTTTTTTTAAAGCATAAAACATTTTAAAGCATGTATTGAATATCTGTGTACTATACTCGTATATCTTGTGTTTTTTTTTTTTTTTTAAGGTGGCTGGAATAACAACCCTAATGCCAGCCAGTTCAAGTACATCTTGTTAAACCATGCAGAGGCAATGTGACGGCACAGGATGACAGTCCCTCTACAAGCCTGTCAGCTGTAGATATGTCCTCTGCAGCAGGAGGAGAAGATCTTCCATCCCCCTTTGCTGACATTCCTGCCCTAGTACATGACCACAGCTACCTTCCCGTCCGCTTCGATGGTCTTGTGGACAACGCTCTCGTGTACATTTCAGGTAAAAGCTGACTGAAAGTCGATTTTGCCTATAACCGATAGTGCCAATAGTCAAATTCTGGGGGAAAACAATCTCACGATAGTCCAAAAAGAGAAATATTCCCTTAATTTCCACATGCTTATTAATGATTAATATTATAAGTTATGATATTATTATACTAACTCAAATTTCAGGATTTGTTGTTGATGGGATCTGAAGAAGCTGTCCTGTGATGTCTGCCGTGCCAGCCTGGTGACAGACGCTGCATCTGCCATCAAGGACCAGAGCTACCACCTGCTGACTTTAAAAAACAACGGAGGTCTGGTGATTCCATCAGGATGCACAGTGAGGGTCGTCAGGGCAGCAGAGTGGGTCATTCGTCAGGCATCAGCAAGTACCGGACGATCACAGCCCATCAAACTGCTAGAGGTCGTGTACATTGTATGGAAGAGGATAGGGTCAGAGGATGTGTTTGTGCTCGGGGAGCACATCGGCGAAACGCAGTATGGCATAGACAGCCATCACCATACGCTGTTAACATTAGTTGTGTCCTTGCTTTTTAATCTAAGGCTGCACCACATCGCTAAAATGACTAACCTTACCTTACAGAGCAACAACATGCGAGAGAAGCTCAATAAAACCGTCCTTTTCAAAGGGCATTAGCCCAAGCTATGTTTTTTGGGTCATTGTTTTATCTCTGTCTTCCACAGTAGTGTAGTTCTCTCTACAGGGTGGGGATTTCAACATGCATTCAGCATTTCTTTATGTATATTTGTAAAGGGGAATCTTGTACCTATTTTTTATTGCAAATAAATGCCACTTTTATAATAGTTTAAAAATAGAGACTTTTGTGTAATTATTCCATATTTTGTCATTCTCATATCAGAACCCCTGACATGCAATCCAAATAGTCTACAAGAAACTTCAGAGTGTTACCTTTCATTTGAGACCAGGATTATGCTTCTACACCAAGAGGTTGCCACACAGTAAGTCTTTTATTGTCAGTATGCATTTTGGGTAACTAAAAGTCCTATGGGGAGTTTCCATAGGGTATTTTACAAAACACATGAGCATGCCTTGGCAAATAAATAGTCTAAAGTACTCATATTTCATTCTATATTGATCTGCTTTTGCACACAGCTTCACAAGACCTGGTGCTTAGGCTCCGTTGTGTTTCTAAAGTCATATCAAGTGACCTAGAGAGCTGAAATGTGGTCAGTTGAGATGCTTGTTATCTGGCAAAAAGAAAAAAAACAATATTCTAGCCTCTATAACTCTGTGCCAGTACTTCACACAATTATTCTGATTGTTTCCTAAGAAACTACAGGGTCTCAGCTTTCTAAAGAGGTCAGGCATTTGATGGTAGGCAAAAATAGCTGGGAACAGTGATCTCTGAAGTAGGCACAGTGCAATGTCGAGGGGAAAAGCCTAGTAAATGGGCCAACCCTGAAGAAGTTAAAATAAACATGTAATAATTCAAATTATTTTATTATAATAGTAATATTCATATTATAAAAGTGTATATATATATGTCATGTTGCCATTCTGTACACTGAGTTTTAGTAGCCTATATATTGATTTAACATAAATACCTTGTGCGTGTGTATATTCATTGCACCTATCTGTTCTGTTCAATGTTATTTTCATATGGAAGTCCATAGTTATAATTATTCATAAGTATGCAGTGTCATAAGTACATCTCTGATGTTTATAACAAAACAAACAGTTTGAAAATCGGTAGAAAATTGAGCAAGTTATGGTTATTTAAAAAGTACATGCACCATTAAAACACAATGTTACGAGTGAGCGA
This sequence comes from Ctenopharyngodon idella, assembly GCF_019924925.1. NCBI lineage: Eukaryota > Metazoa > Chordata > Actinopteri > Cypriniformes > Xenocyprididae > Ctenopharyngodon > Ctenopharyngodon idella. Next base: position 29,078,832 of record NC_067243.1, on the reverse strand, counting down.
GCTGACTGTCACAAGATGGCCGCCAGGTGCGGACGTCGACCTCCATTGGCCAGCAGCGCGGACGAGACATCTAGCCTTTATTATGTATATCTATGGTTTTAACCTTCAGCTGATCATTGTTAGCATGTAGGTATTCACTGCTAGCATGACTAGCATGTTGAAAGTCCTGTTTGCTAGCATGAGTCAAATGAGCCAACCACCATTTCTCTACAATGCTCTGATGCAGAGAAATAGGTCTTGATAAACAGTTGCTAGGGCACTCTATTTGGTTACTAGGGAGTGGCTTGTCAGCTGCCAATAATGATACTATAAAGGCTGATTGTCAGTATGAATGATATAAAGCAACCCCCATGCCTCGATGACATTCAGATACAGAGATATGACACAGTCACACAGTTTGTCGCCATGTTAAGTCAGTGGGATTTTTCGCCCGATTTTTCACCTGCTGTACGAACATCGTACGCCCAATCGCTTATAAAAGCAAGAGCAGCGATGTCCTTGATCTGACACCTCATTCATGGCTCTACGACAAATGGTGTGGGACGAGTTACGTGCCGAAATTTATATGGAATAAAGAAGAAGAAGAATATGTGAGATAGTAAGAGTGTGCATCGTCTTTCAGGCAAGCACCACTAATAATAATCCCAGATCCCAACAGCCTTTTCACTGGAGGAAAACAGCTGTAGTGGGATGAGGGGGAATGCAGCAAAAGTAGATGGGACTTGGGAAACCATCCTGTATTATTCCCACATCTCATTATGTAAACTGTATTTATGACAAATATCATAAATACATAAGATAAATACATACAACCATAAATACAAAGATCTATAACAAAGAGTTGTTGTAATATGATAATCAGATTAAACATATTGGTGCTAAAAGATGTGTAGATAACAAAAACAGATCACAGGGGATAACTTAAACACAAACACTTCAACACTGATGATACCGGACACAGAACTAGAGAAAACTGGGCTTAAAGGGTTAATTCACCCAAAAATGACATTTCTGTCATTAATTACTCTCCCTCATGTCGTTCCACACCCGTAAGACCTTCATTCATCTTCAGAAACACAAATTAAGATATTTTTGATGAAATCTGAGAGGAATATGACTCGTCCATAGACAGCAATATAATCAAGGTCCAGAAAGGTACTAAAAACATAGTTAAAATAGATAACGTGACTGCAGTGGTTCAACCTTGATGTTATGAAGAGACAAGAATACTTTTTGTGCTCAAAAACAAAACAAAAATAATGTCTTTATTCAACAATATCTTCTCTTCTGTGTCATTCTCATATGCTGTTTACTTCCAGCGCTTCCAGTTTCTACATCAGAACGTCGACTCAGTAATGTAAAACATTTCCTTGTTATGGTGAGCAGCTGTCCCATGGGAAACAAAATAAAAATTAATTGATAAAGTGATGATTAAATGGTGACAAAGTGTTAATTTATTTTTTACATTTTAAAGTTCAGGATTGGGTAAAGTGATGGAATGTCTTGAAACGAGTTGAATACGGTACAATAAATCTCACACAGAACAGAATAAAATCATTAGAATGTAAAATAAGGTAAATGTGATGATACACTGAACATATTTGATCAATCTTAGCAGCTCACGCTGTTGTAAATCCTGCCCACTTCTTTGCATTGTCACACATGCTTCAGTGCTCTGAGAGTGTTTATAGTGCTGTGAGTTTAACACTTCATGACTGAGAGCAGAACAGAACACAATCTTCATCATCACACAAGACAAAAGAACAACAATGAACAAAATCACCTTCTTCATCTGGACTCTCACTCTGTTTGCTCAAGGTTTGTGTAATACAGTTTCTTTCTTCTTCTTTTTTTTAACAGTGATTTTTAATTCTTTTAAAATGTCAGATATCATTTTCATTCGTTTTCTTTCAGAGTGTAGAGGACAGTACACTGTAACTCAGAGTCCATCAGTAACAGCAGTTCAACCAGGACAAGAAGTCAGAATAAACTGTAAAACCAGCAGTGCAGTGTATAATGGTGATCGTTTAGCCTGGTACTTACAGAAACCTGGAGAAGCTCCTAAACTCCTCATATATTATGCAACAAGCCGTAATACTGGAACTCCATCTAGATTCAGTGGCAGTGGATCTGGCAGTGATTTTACTCTGACCATCAGTGGAGTCCAGACTGAAGATACAGGAGATTATTACTGTCAGAGTTTCCACTGGCCGGGCAGCACTAGGGTGTTCACACAGTGATAAAGAGTGGTACAAAAACCTCGGTCAGTCAGACGTCACAGTGATGCACTGATACAGCTGAGAGATACTGCAGCTGCTGATGGAGGATCACAAACAATGGTGTATTAAACATTTCAGAAACATACATTTATTTAAGTAAACATGTGACATTTAATCTTATATCCCTTACTTGTTCCCCCAGGTGAAAAAAGTACACTTTTATAATGTACTTAAAGTGCTCTATTTTCGCACACTAATTTTGTACTTAATAAATTCTTCTTTAGTACTTCTTAAGATAATCTTAAGAACATCTAAGTGTACTCAACTGTTATTTTGAGACACCATGAATATGAAATAAAATGTGCTTTTAACATACTATCTCTGTATTTTAAGAAAAAAACGTATTTAGTTACTGCTTACACTTGAACCCATAAGTGTACTACAAGTGGTGACTAAATAATAATAACTAATGTGGGTGCTGGGATTTGTAGTCCAGTTAATACTCGGGAGAGTGAGACCTCCGGTGGCCTATTGAGGGATCTTCGCTGGCATTTGTAACATACACATTCCTGGTCCAGCCTGAAAAATACAGATTTTTTTTTTTTTTTTGGTCATGATTTGAGCGTTTAGAAGCAAAATTGATGAGACAGTTGATCTCAGATTTCATTGCCGATTTAAAAAATGCAATTTAATCATAAGCTTGGTGAACAGCTTTGGAGAATTTGATGTTTCCTCATTGAAAGAGATAGGAGCTGTACTGCACGACTGAAACAGCTGCGCGAGAGGCGTTTCAAAGATGGCCGCCGAGTGAAATGACTTGCCTTAAAGGCCCACTGAAATGCCTTGAAACAAGCAGCATTATTCAATGTGTTGATGTAATTTCAACTGAAACAGGAAGATGGGGCGGGACTTATCAAACAGCCCCTCCCCTTTTATAAAATAGCCAATAGCGTTTCGTTTATATCACAGCTCGGCCAGAGCCGTTAGCTCGGTAAAGCCTCAGTTACCTACGAATCTCTAGCAGTTTCTAATCTCCTCCATATCACATTAAAATACAGCTTCTGTGCAGAATTCAAATGTGTCCGACACGTTTTGTGATCTGCGTCGACTCGCGCATATGATCCGCTCTGTGCTCTCGTGTCTCTGGACCGGAGCAGACTGTGCTCGCGCTGCGGTGGGTCACGTGACACTAACATGAAACCAGACTTCATTCGCCTCAATGGAAAACATATTTACACTGTCTTAATTGTTCACTATCCCCTATATAGTGCACTATGTGCCATTCACCATGTAGAAAATAGTAAATGTGTTAACAAATTATTGACTTTAGCCACAGCTTCAGCATCTATTTATAATGTAGGGGGCGGGACGCTTCAGATATAGAGAGCATTTGATTGGACAGAAGATCTGACGAGAAGCTGAAGTCCGCAGTGATGTCATGAAAATCCCTGATCCACTTTAGCACAAGTGAGAGACTGTGAGTTTTGAATGCTTATATCTCCTAAATGTGAATTTTGTCATTGTTTTGGAACACATCAGCTTATTCATAACTTTAAGGCTAACATATTACAGTTTTTCTCAATTGCTTAAACACATTTCTTGAAACTATGCCTCATATTCTCGAAACAGTGAACACAAATCCATAACGTCTCACCCAATTCCCCAAACATCCTATTTTCAGGTCAAAATGAAGCTCTACACTCAAAACCATTCACTCTTGCTGAAAAAACACACTTGGCCCTCAGACATCACACACAAGCCCCCAAAAACACACACACTACAACATAATCTTACACACTGGTGCAATAAATTCAAAACACCATTTCCAAAACTGGTAAGTTTTGTTGCTTGTGGTTCCCCCCCTCAAAAACCTTTTCACATAATGAACACAAAAGACACAACCAATGTATACATTGCACATTTTTATTCATTCATAACACAGTAAAAAAAAAAAAAATTCAAAACCATAACGCCATTTATCAAAAAGCACACCCATTTCCCTAAACTCTAAACACTATTCCCCTGTTTTGACACATGAATCAGATTTGTTGAACTGTCACTGCAAAACTCTACACATAAATCCCTTCATTTCTCATTGCCTACACCATGTTGTCATTTAGAAAGCACCAGCATTCAATATTGTTCACTCAAGTCAGCGTAGCTTGAGCTCAGTTAGCACACAGTTACCCACGTGGAAACACTAAGAGTCAAAAGTTATCACACACCAATCAGAACCTTCAATAGAGAGATAAAAGAGCCCGAGTCAGTTCATGCAGTTTTGCAACAATGGATCCAGAGAGACATGATTGAAAAGGTCGAGGACACCAGAGAGGAGGAGGAGGAAGAGGATGAGCAAGAGCAGTAAGGAGTGGAGGAAGAGGAGGAGGACGAAGACAAGGATGAGGTGCAAGGAGACAAGGAGTCTCAGATGAAATTCGTGCCACTAGTTGACCATGTCCTTGTCCATGGTATGACTATGAGGGAGGCTGGCCAATGAGTTCAGCCAAACTTAGTTTTTTTTCAACTGCTTACACACATTTTCAAAACTTTGCCTCTTTTTTTCAAAACTTTACACACAAATCCAAGAATTGCACACACAAAATGCAAAATGCCTCACATCTCTTGCAAAATGAAGCACTGCATTCAAAATATCACAAACACATCTCAAAAGCAAACATTTGTCTTACTTTTCAAACACATTTACCATAATATTCTATTTTTGGATATCATATACACACAGTTATTCAAAACCTAAAGCTCTTCTTTCATAAGATGCTATGTACATTTCTGTACAAGATTGAAAGTAATTGGCAGAGAGATGTTGAAAAATTCATGGTAAACAGGAAAGCAAGATTGAAACCAAACTATTTTTTTTTTTTTTTTTTTTTTTTTTTTTTTTTTTTTACTGTAAGCATTTGTGGTTGTGAATACAGTATTGCACAGTACAATATAATATATAATACATCAACCATGTGTAGTTGGACAAAAAAAAAAAAAAAAAAAAAACTAGCATAATTTTGAAAAAGGTGAATATTCCAAAGGAATGGTGTGTATGTGTGTCCTGGTAGGGGACCAAATGTCTTCACAAGCATAGTAATACCAGTGCATTTTGACTTTGTGGGGACATTTATATACAGAACATACAGTATAAAAACCATTACGCCTATGGAGTGTCCCCATAGAACATGGAAACCCAACATGTGTGTGTGTTGTGTGTGTGTGTGTTTGTTGGTGGGCGAGATGGTTGGGTGTATCTAGGCTTCATCTCTCCTCCTGGCTGGGTCCGGCCACAATACTTCATTCACATCACATGCTATGTTCTCTCTTGCGTATCCAACCTTGGATGGAGGCAGCGTCAGTGTCTCCACATGCCTCCTCCATTGCCTGGAGAAGTGTTATGTTGACATAGGGATGACGATCATGCACTTTCCAGCAACCATGTGGAGAAAAAATCCTCAATAGGGTTTAGAAATGATGAATATGGAAGCAAGTAAACAACAGAAAAGTTGTTCAAAATCTATAACTTGACATTTGGCCTATTTATAGGCCTATTCTAAAGCCATGATTGGTTGGTGTTAAGTAAAGCAGTGAGTGTTTGCACATGTGAAGAGTTTGTGTGAGGCGCTGATGAATTGGTGTGGCATTTTGATTGGTTGTGTTTGAAAAAGGAACTCAAGATACTTTCTGTTAGATTTTTGTGTGTTACATAGAATCACTCAATTGTGTGTTGTGTTTTGCAAAAAGTGTTTTATGAAATTGAAAACCGAGTCGAAGGCTGAGAATTAGTGTATGGTTTTGCAGATTTGGTGTGTGGTTCTGCTGTTTGAGTGTCAGGTTTCAGAAATTGTGTGACAAGTAAAGATTTTGTGTGTAAGCAGTTGAAAAAAACTGTAAGTTGCTTCACCGCGATCATAAGAACCTTCAAGGAGGAAAACAGGTAGGTGTACCTCAGTGTATCTACTGTAACTTTTGAGTGCTGTAATCTGTTACAACACATGCATCACACTGCCTTACATACAGAGAGTTTCTGTCTGCTTCCATTTTTGTAAAAAGGATGTGTTACAGTCACTTCTATTTTTGAGGACACAGAGACGATGGAATGGAAGAAGCCTGACTAGACATTTCAGTTGATGTGTGGCAGGGGTGGATCAGGCATGCAAGAGGATTTTACCACCACTGGCTGGATAGGGCCAGTTACAGCCTGTGAAGCTGACAAGATTCTCTGGCCTGTCCCAGACCAAAATGTGATGCTGGGGCAGAATATTTTTTGTTGTTATTTGGTGTATTGTACTGTACAGTACATTAAGGAATAAAAAATGTGCAAATGTATACATGTGTTCATCATGTGAAAAGTTCAGTGAGGGAGAACCACAAGCAACACAACTTATTACTGTTTTTTGTTTTTGTAGTATTGTTTTGAATTTATCTCACTAGTGTGTAAGATTATGTTGTAGTGTGTGTGTTTTTGAGGTCTTGTGTGTGATGTCTGAGGGCAAAGTTTGTTTTTTCAGTAAGAGTGAATGGTTTTGAGTGTAGAGCTTCATTTTGACCTGAAAATAGGATGTTTGGGGAATTGGGTGAGACGTTATGGATTTGTGTTCACTGTTTTGAGAATATGAGGCATAGTTTCAAGAAATGTGTTTAAGCAATCGAGAAAAACTGTAATAGATGAAGCATAGGGCACATCAATTAAGTCCATTTCGATTTCTGACTATCGCTACCTTAAATAAGTTGCAGTTTTTGTAAATATATAAAAACTATGCTTTTTGTTACGAGTAAGCAAAGCGCGACCGACTTAAAGGTAGATATTTGCCCTGTGGCCGAAGTGACTTTTCTAAGCGATACTGGGACCACAGTGAACGAATAATTGAAGATATAAAGTAATCAGAATAATCAAAAATCTAAATTAATGCATAACCAATGATTAATTTCTAATTGGAAACAACATCTAAGAGTAATAATCATTTGAAATTGGAGTCAGATTAAACGAGCAGCTAAAGTAAAATTGAAACTGAATTCTAGAAATTAAGTGAACTTCAACAGGAGCACTGAAAAGGCATACACGCATTAAACCTTCGCACAGGCCGTCAGATTACGTTTTTGGGCCGATGGGGGGTTTCCTACAATATTAATAATGACCAAATCAATAATATATATGATTCTGTCAATAGACTTCAGAAATGTGTGTATAATTGTTTGACATGTTTCACAACATGAGGAAGTTGTTGGAAAATGTGTTTGTGACTGATCTACAGTCTTCAGGATAATGATTTAAATAGAGAGAGTCACTTTGCATTGTCACACATGCTTCAGTGCTCTGAGAGTGTTTATAGTGCTGTGAGTTTAACACTTCATGACTGAGAGCAGAACAGAACACAATCTTCATCATCACACAAGACAAAAGAACAACAATGAACAAAATCACCTTCTTCATCTGGACTCTCACACTGTTTGCTCAAGGTTTGTGTAATGCAGCTCCACAATTATTCTCTTGAAATATTAAATGTTTATAATTTTAGATAATAATTTTTTAGAATTTATAATTGTATTATTATTATTTTCTTCTTCGTCTTGTTCTTTCTTACAGAGTGTAGAGGACAGTACACTGTAACTCAGAGTCCATCAATAACAGCAGTTCAACCAGGACAAGAAGTCAGAATAAACTGTAAAACCAGCAGTGCAGTGTATAATGGTAATTACTTACACTGGTACTTACAGAAACCTGGAGAAGCTCCTAAACTCCTCATATATTATGCAACAAGCCGTTATACTGGAACTCCATCTAGATTCAGTGGCAGTGGATCTGGCAGTGATTTCACTCTGACCATCAGTGGAGTCCAGACTGAAGATACAGGAGATTATTACTGTCAGAGTTACCACAATGATCCAGTGTTCACACAGTGATAAAGAGTGGTACAAAAACCTCGGTCAGTCAGACGTCACAGTGATGCACTGATACAGCTGAGAGATACTGCAGCTGCTGATGGAGGATCACAAACAACACAATGTTGTATCAAACCTTTCAGAAACCTTATTTATGTATTTTGATGTACTAAGCATGTAACATAATCTTTATATTATATAAACGTTAGTGGTGCTTGGCCCTGCAAAACTTGCCACAATCTAACGCACGTACACCGGGAAACAAGGATAATTAACCCATTTGTGCCCAAATTTTTCTGAATGGTTTCATGCATATAGTCGTGTTAATAGTGTCCTATGTGAACATGTTCTGCATTTATTTTCCCCAGTTTTTTTTTTTCTTTTTTTTTCTTGAAAATCATATTTGAATGTGCGGCAATAGTTGCCGGTGGGCAAATATGTTGTATGCAATGTAAAATTTAACTAGGAGGAGAACATTTGGCATCTAACTCAAAATAACTGCTTTCAACAGATCAATCTTTATTCATAAACAGATTTATTATGTATGAAAGTGTGATGGAAATTTGGACCTAATTAATAATGAACTAACATTTCTTTTCTTCTACAGGCCTAATAAGCTAACTTTGAAATAGAGAAATAGTCACTAGGACTGAGTGTTGTAACAAGTGGAAAAATTCTGCTGTGCTGGCTAGACAGCATCCTTCTAACGGTAAAAAATTGTCTTTGAAAAATTGTTTTAACCTATTGAGTAATCTGAACTATTAACCCGGCGATATTTTTTGATGATCTTGTGATTCAGTTGTTCTAATCTAAATTTACTCCTCCAGTAAGCAGGACAGAGGAACTGAGATGTTTTTCTTAAATCTGAACCAATCATATTAAGACTGATGATAATGAGTAATAGATCATGCTATACTGACTGTGAAATGCACCTGAAATCCTATAAACCTGCTGTATTCCTTTGTTCGGAGAGAGATTCTCTGGAATTGATGGGAACTCTCCCGGCCGTGATTAAAGCTTTAAAGGACAAAAACTGGTTATTGCTGCAGCATGTCAGGTTAGGGAACACTAGGTTTTTGAGGGTCAAGATGTTGACCGAGATATTATTGAGTGTCGATTATGAGACGCTCCGAAAGATCAGGAAATTTATTGAGTGTCGATTTGGAGACGCTCCGAAAGATCAGGAAATTTATTGAGTGTCGATTAGGAGACGCCCCAGGAACAGGTAAACTTAAGTCAGGTGCGTCATGGAAAATCTACCACAAAGTCGAAAATTCGATGTGAACCCAAAAAGGCTGCATCTATGAAAAAACAAACAACAAATCCATTTGTCTTAAAGTGGTTGAACTTAGTGCAGAACAAAGTGCAGCCATTAAGTTGCCCCAGCAGGGCAGTGTGTATCAAAAAGTTAAATGAAAATAAATAAATAAAAATAAATAGATTGAAGAAAAAAATTAGACGGGACATTGGGGTGGACAGTAGAGCTTTAGAAAGATTGCTCTCTCTATTTAACTCAACAATTGATTAAAAATGACTGTATTTTTTGCTTAAAATGAACCCAAAGTATGTTGGAAATTAACCTTTATTTAAGGGTTAATAAATGAGCATTTATTTATAAGTTAAATGATTAATAATTAAACAACAGATATTTATTAAATTGCTTATTAATAAATGTTCACCTTTTGATTATTATTGTTGCCTCTAGTAATTATGTCTGATTTTTAATTTCCAACCTATTTTGAGTTCATTTTAAGTCAGCCATATAGTAATTTAAAAAAAAAAAAAAAATACTTTAAATAAAACTGCCCAGCACGTTGGGCAAACATTTAACCCAACTGCTGGGTTAAAACAACCCAATTGCCGGGCTTGTCCATTTTCAACCCAACTTGGGTTGTTTTTAACCCATTATTTTTTAGAGTGTATATTTTAGGTGTGATATTATAAAAGCAAAAAGCACTAAACAAGACCAATAACCTTGATTTATTAACCCATTAAACACAGTATACCCCATTTACCCCGTCATATATGTACTTACAAGTCATTTGCCCACCGGCAACTATAGTTGCTGCTTGGACTTTTGACTAAGTATGCCAAAAACTATAGATCTCTTGTAAGATTTGTCTTGTTTGGATGATTCTAGAGACTTTCATGATTATGTAGATATATACAGGTGCTGGTCATATAATTAGAATATCATCAACAAGTTGATTTATTTCACTAATTCCATTCAAAAAGTGAAACTTGTATATTATATTCATTCATTACACACAGACTGATATATTTCAAATGTTTATTTCTTTTAATGTTGATGATTATAACTGCCAATTAGGGAAAATCCCAAATTCAGTATCTCAGAAAATTAGAATATTGTGAAAAGGTTCAATATTGAAGACACCTGGTGCCACACTCTAATCAGCTAATTAACTCAAAACACCTGCAAAGGCCTTTAAATGGTCTCTCAGTCTAGTTCTGTAGGCTACACAATCATGGGGAAGACTGCTGACTTGACAGTTGTCCAAAAGACGACCATTGACACCTTGCACAAGGAGGGCAAGACACAAAAGGTCATTGCAAAAGAGGCTGGCTGTTCACAGAGCTCTGTGTCCAAGCACATTAATAGAGAGGCGAAGGGAAGGAAAAGATGTGGTAGAAAAAAAGTGTACAAGCAATAGGGATAACCACACCCTGGAGAGGATTGTGAAACAAAACCCATTCAAAAATGTGGGGAGATTCACAAAGAGTGGACTGCAGCTGGAGTCAGTGCTTCAAGAACCACTACGCGCAGACGTATGCAAGACATGGGTTTCAGCTGTCGCATTCCTTGTGTCAAGCCACTTTTGAACAACAGACACCGTCAGAAGCGTCTCGTCTGGGCTAAAGACAAAAAGGACTGGACTGCTGCTGAGTGGTCCAAAGTTATGTTCTCTGATGAAAGTAAATTTTGCATTTCCTTTGGAAATCAGGGTCCCAGAGTCTGGAGGAAGAGAGGAGAGGCACACAATCCACATTGCTTGAGGTCCAGTGTAAAGTTTCCACAGTCAGTGATGGTTTGGGGTGCCATGTCATCTGCTGGTGTTGGTCCACTGTGTTTTCTGAGGTCCAAGGTCAACGCAGCCGTATACCAGGAAGTTTTAGAGCACTTCATGCTTCCTGCTGCTGACCAACTTTATGGAGATGCAGATTTCATTTTCCAACAGGACTTGGCACCTGCACACAGTGCCAAAGCTACCAGTACCTGGTTTAAGGACCATGGTATCCCTGTTCTTAATTGGCCAGCAAACTCGCCTGACCTTAACCCCATAGAAAATCTATGGGGTATTGTGAAGAGGAAGATGCGATATGCCAGACCCAACAATGCAGAAGAGCTGAAGGCCACTATCAGAGCAACCTGGGCTCTTATAACACCTGAGCAGTGCCACAGACTGATCGACTCCATGCCACGCCGCATTGCTGCAGTAATTCAGGCAAAAGGAGCCCCAACTAAGTATTGAGTGCTGTACATGCTCATACTTTTCATGTTCATACTTTTCAGTTGGCCAAGATTTCTAAAAATCCTTTCTTTGTATTGGTCTTAAGTAATATTCTAATTTTCTGAGATACTGAATTTGGGATTTTCCTTAGTTGTCAGTTATAATCGTCAAAATTAAAAGAAATAAACATTTGAAATATATCAGTCTGTGTGTAATGAATGAATATAATATACAAGTTTCACTTTTTGAATGGAATTAGTGAAATAAATCAACTTTTTGATGATATTCTAATTATATGACCAGCACCTGTATATGTCAACAAAAAATATTTATTAGTAACATGAAAATTACTTTTCTTTGGGAGGGTTTGCCTTCGCCATGCTTCCTGGAAGTAGAGGTAGGAAGTTGACAGCCTCATGTGACAGGAAGGAAGTGAATACCTTTTTTTTGTTCTTGAAATCCTTTATTTGGTTGTTTTCTTGCATGTCATTGAGACATAAAACATTGATAACATCTAGAAAAATACTAACAAAAGGAAAATGACAACTATACACTGCAGCAACTATAGTTGCCGGTGGGCTAAAATGGGTTAACGACACACACCTGAACTGAATGATGAATCAAATTAACAACCGGCAACAAACTCAACAGGGGGAAAGTGGAAACTGAAACAAAGTCCAAACTAAGTGAGACTGTGACAGTACGCCCCCTCCTGGACAGGTGAGACCTCACACCAACAGATGGATGGAGGAGGCTTCGGTGGAGGATGGAGATCCGGAGAGGGATGAACAAACAGAAAGTCCAGGGTGGTGCAGGTGGAGGAACTGACCAGGGGATGGTCTTGAACAAGAACAGACAGATGCTGACCCAGACCACAGCCAGGACTGTAAGTTTCATCTAAATTTAAATGTTGAATATGACTCCACACATACACCACATATATTGTGATTGCATTCTTTACAAAACTAAAGTTTTTATTTATTTTATTTTATTTATTTTACTTGTCTTTTAATCTAACACACAGTAAGAGGGAGTGATTTGTTTTGAGAGTCAGTTGTTCTTTTTGACACCTGTGTGTTGCTGTAACCTGTTTCATCAAACACTAACTTTCAGTGAAGATTCAAGATGACTTTTCAGTAAAAACCTCATCATAAGATTCATTTAATTCAGATTGTTAATCATGTTATGAAAGCAACGACATAACTTTAAGGTTTGTTTTGTTTTGTGCGCAAAAACAAAACAAAAATAACGACTTTATTCAACAATCTCTTCTCTACCCTGTCAGACTCATACACAGTGAACGCAGTGCAGATCTTCTGTGTCTATGTCCTGTATTTGTTATAAAATGAGACTGATCTACAGTCTTCAGGATAATGATTTAAATAGAGAGAGTCACTTTGCATTGTCACACATGCTTCAGTGCTCTGAGAGTGTTTATAGTGCTGTGAGTTTAACACTTCATGACTGAGAGCAGAACAGAACACAATCTTCATCATCACACAAGACAAAAGAACAACAATGAACACAATCACCTTCTTCATCTGGACTCTCACACTGTTTGCTCAAGGTTTGTGTAACGCAGCTCCACAATTATTCTCTTGAAATATTAAATGTTTATAATTTTAGATATTTTTTTAGAATTTATAATTGTATTATTATTTTCTTCTTCGTCTTGTTCTTTCTCTCAGAGTGTAGAGGACAGTACACTGTAACTCAGAGTCCATCAATAACAGCAGCTCAACCAGGACAAGAAGTCAGAATAAACTGTAAAACCAGCAGTTCAGTGTATAATGGTAATTACTTACACTGGTACTTACAGAAACCTGGAGAAGCTCCTAAACTCCTCATATATTATGCAACAAGCCGTTATACTGGAACTCCATCTAGATTCAGTGGCAGTGGATCTGGCAGTGATTTCACTCTGACCATCAGTGGAGTCCAGACTGAAGATACAGGAGATTATTACTGTCAGAGTGTACACTATCCAAACAGTGTATGGGTGTTCACACAGTGATAAAGAGTGGTACAAAAACCTCGGTCAGTCAGACGTCACAGTGATGCACTGATACAGCTGAGAGATACTGCAGCTGCTGATGGAGGATCACAAACAACACAATGGTGTATCAAACCTTTCAGAGACTTTATTTATTTATTATGACGTATTTAGTAAACATGTAACATACAATCTTATATCCCTTCCTAAACTGGTCTAAAATCTGGAGAAAATGTGAGTGGTGCTCGTCTCTGCAAAACTACACTACAATATTATTTATATTAATTTACTGTAGGAAAGTCAATCCCTTTAATTGCTCTTCCATACTTCACTAGAGGGTCACGTCTTTTACATAACTGAATTCTACACACCTTTCCTTTAAAGAGGACCCATTATGCCAAATTCACTTTTGCATGGTGTTTGGACATAAATGTGTGTTGGCAGTGTGTGAACACAACCACCCTATAATGATAAAAATCCAACCTCTTTTTTTTTTTTTTTTTTTTAATCCCCATAAATCATAAGCAGTGTCTCAGAACAAGCCGTTTCCAGATCCCGTGACGTCACATTAGCCACAGGCCCCGCCCACGAATGAGGATCATGGATTCTGCGCTGATGAAGACTAATTTATTCACTTTATAACTGTAAAACTTCGTTTACACATCACTGCCTGTATATGGATGCTTTAGATGCAAAATTAAATGGTAAGAAACGTTTCAGATTATAATGATGTTTTAGTTGACTGATGTTATTACTGACTTTATATATTTGAATGTGTTAAGTGTTTTTTCATTGCGGATGACGTCATTACGTCGGAGCGTAAAAGAACCAGTGAACCGTTTTTTTTTCAACTGGTTTATTGAATCGAACTGTCCGAAAGAACCGGTTTGTGGAAAAGAACCGAAATTCCCAGCACTAATCCTGACACCGGAGAACGAGCTCTTGAAGCTCCGCCCTCTTAGCCCGAGCGCAGCAGCTCATTTGCATTTAAAGGGCACACACTGAAAAGGCGTGTTTTTGCTCAACCCCAAAAAGTGGCAATTTTAACATGCTATAAAAAATTATCTGTGGGGTATTTTGAGTTAAAACTTTACATACACACATCAGGGACTTATTTTACATCTGGTAAATGGGGGCATAATAGGTCCCCTTTAAGACTGACTGCATCCAAAATCACATAATGTGTCAAAAGAAGTATGTCTGAATTCACAGTATTTATAGAACAGGCAAAAAGTACCGAGATGATCTACTACTTTCAGTGAGATTCTGAAGTGTGCATCTGATGGACACTTTACTATCCCATGAGGCCACAGGAGAGGATTTGTTAAAGTGAAGCAACCCAACTGATGCTGGTAGGTCACATGATAATGACATCATGGTAAATGTAGTACGTCCAGATTACATTCATACACACTCATACTATACAGAACATACTTTTTTAGCAGCCATTAAGTAATTCCTTACTCAAAATAAGTATATATGTACGACGTTCTCAATATAATTCATAATCCCACGTTTATAACGAACAACGCGTTATGGTTATTGTGTTATTACAAACTGTGTACGCAGGTGGTAAAGTTAATGTGGTAACACTACACTAAGCTTACTTTTGTAGATGGTTTATAACGGTGTGTTACTGATTAAGAAATAATGTCAAAAAAAAAAAAAAAAATCGTAACATTTAATTGTAACAGTTATTACTGCATGAAGATGAATGGTAACAATACCTGCAAAATACTGTTACATCCTGCAAGACTCCCGCTGCCATTCCTTCTCCAAAATATACCCTCAGCTGTTGTCAAGGCAACACTCCAAGTGTGTTGTGTCAAAACGCCCCACAGAACAGAGGGGCGGGGTGAGCAAAGCTCATTATCATTTAAAGACACATGCACTGAAATGGCTTGCTGAAAACAGAGCTGTTTTTGACCAGGTAAAATGAGTGTTTTCTTACAATACTAATGAGAATTTTTAATTAAAGTATATTACAAACTTTTCATTTAGACCCTGAAGAATCATATTAACTTGTACAAAAATGGCATTATATGACCCCTTTAAGGACAAGCATGTTACAATACTCTGATAAGTTTTAAGCCACAGAAGTCGCTCACTTAACACAGAATTTTGCAATATGATCGGATATCAAAGAGCATAAAGTCTAAGACAACAATTTAAGATAGCAATTTTTTTTTTTTTTTTTTTTTTTACATAAATACATTTGCCTTCCATAGCAACTAGATAGCCTTAAAGGGATAGTTCACCCAAAAATGAAAATGTGATGTTTATCTGCTTAGCCCCAGGGCATCCAAGATGTAGGTGACTTTGTTTCTTCAGTAGAACACAAATGATGATTTTTAACTCCAACTGTTGCGGTCTGTCAGTCAAATAATGTGTGTAACTGGGAACTCCATCTGTAAGAGTAAAATAAACACGACAGACAAATCCAAATTAAACCCTGCGGCTCGTGACAACACATTGATGTCCTAAAACACGAAACGATCGGTTTGTGCGACAAAACGAACAGTATTTATATCATTTTTTACCTCTAAAACACCACTATGTCCAACTGCCTTCAGCATCTGGTTAGTGAGGTCTGAACGCGCTCTGACAACGAACTCTCGCACTCATTGAAGCAAAACTCGAGACATCAGTTCCGTCATCAGAGCGCGTTTTCAGAGACCAGGAACTTAGCTTAGCTTCTGAAAACATTCAGAGACGAAGGAGAGTGGCGTGGATGCTTGATCTTCTCTTGATATCCTTCTTCATGCGGGGAGAGCAGATCCATCTGAACTTGTTCGAGTCCATGTCTAATTGCAGCGATGCGAGAAACAATGCTAACGTTAACTCAGTCACTTCCAAATCAGGCGGCTTATGATCAATGCAGCGAATTCGCGTGTACAAGAGGTGAAATCCATGTGGGGAACGAATCCCTCTCGCTAAACTCCCGATTGCACAATTCCTAGTGAGATGATGATGTTTTGCCTGTCGCATTCGCCATTTAATTAGCTCCTGAGAAATGCAATAGCTGCTGATAACACTGAGGAGCTTATATATGGATGCCGTGATAGGCGTCGTATTCCTATAGGAAGACGGGAGTCACCTGGGAGTCACCTGATGCGAGCTTGACTGACGTGACCTGCCAGAACTGACGCGAACGCTTGATATTTACCTCAGAAAAACATATTCAGTGACCATAAACTCATTAGTCAGCTAGAAAAGTGTACTCTAGAAAGCAGCATTCTGATAAATATAGATATGTACCGTTACATATTCATTATAATGTTCTTCAATATTTAATGCATGTTTAAATAAATCAGTTATGACAGCCACGTTTAAAAAACAAAACAAAAAAAACAAAACGAATTGGTGTAGAAATATGATTATGTAATTCTAAACTTTCTTTATTATAAAAAAAACATAATTGAGTGTAATTTAAGTGTTTGTATAAGTTAATTTTAACCTTCATTATTATAGTAAAGTAGTACCAACTGACTCCCATGTGTAGTTTACAGCATTAGTTGAGAGATTTTTTTTCCTCTAGAAAATTTGCCATGTACTGTAACTGATATACTACATCCAAAATAATCAATATTGAATCGAATTGAATCAAAATTGTTATCGAATCGAACCGCAAGCATGTGAATAGAAATCGAATCGAATGGTGAAAATTGTGTCAGTACCCAGCCCTAATATTTACTCTCTCTTCATTTAATTTTTGAGTCCCATAAAGTTTCATATCACATTTATGCCGATGACATTCAGCTCTATTTTCTGTTAAAATCTAATTCAGTGTCCTCTCTGCTAGCTTGTTTAGAGGACATTAAGGTTTGGATGGACAATAATTTCCTTCAGTTAAATCAGAAAAAGACTGATGTTATGTTGTTTGGCCCTTCACACCTTTTAAATAATCTAAGTTCTACCCTGGGCCCCCTTCAAGATAACATTCGTGATAAAGTTAAAAATCTGGGAGTTACATTTGACCCTGAGTTAAAATTTCATAAACAAATCAATTCTGTAGTTAGCGCCAGTTTTCTGCAGCTTAGGGGACTTCGCAAGCTTAAAAATATTCTGAGTTGTAGTGATTTGGAGACCGTTATTCATGCTTTCATCTCAGCCAGGTTGGACTATTGTAACGCTCTATACGCTGGAATAAATCAGTCCTCGCTCTTACGATTACAACTGGTACAGAATGCCGCAGCTCGTTTTTTGACAGGGACAAAAAAAGAGAGAACATATTACACCTGTGTTAGCATCACTTCATTGGTTACCTGTTCGATTCAGAGTTGATTTTAAGGTTTTAGTATTTGTATTTAAATCACTTCATAGTCTTGACCCTTCTTATATTTCAGACCTTCTCCTGTGAGAACGCTCAGATCTTCCACCCAGATGATATTAAATGGTCCAAAATCTCGACTTAAATCCAAAGGTGACAGAGCTTTCTCAGTTCTTGGTCCAAAGCTCTGGAATTCCCTGCCTTTTTCCTATTAGACTATCCCCTACTCTATCTACATTTAAATCTTCTCTTAAGACATACTTTTTTTTTCAGGCATATTCTTAATTTGATAATTTTCGTTTTAAATTGTTTTATTTTGCATGATGTTTTGTCTTAATTTTATTAATTTTGTTTAGCTTTCTTCCGATATATATTTTATTAGTATTTAAATTGTGTTGTATGAGGATGTTTTGTCTTGTATGTTGTGCAGCACTTTGGTCAGAATTTTATGTTGTTTTAAAGGGCTATAGAAATAAACTTGACCTTGACCTTGGTATACTAAACTAAACCAGTCTGGACCAACATGGCATTTATGCTGGTTTATGCTGGATTTTTTATTGACATTATCGTCCCACTCTCTTATCTGTCACCTTCCTCCAGTGCATTAAGTATGGATGTGATATTAATATACTTCCCTCATAATTCAGGAATGGGTGAATTGTCAGAGCAGAAAGTGGACTTTGTCTCCATTAGAGTCCCACTTTCTTATCTGTCGCCCCTCCAGCACAAGTCAGTGATAGTGTAGACGTGGAGCTGAACTCTACAGGCCCTTCAGGAGCAGGTTTGGACACTAAACGAATGAGACAAACATTATAGTCTTTATCCACCTTGTTTTTAACATAAGAGCAGCTCGGCCATTTGTAAATTGAATGTGTCTGGCTTCAGGTGTCATTCGCTTCTGAAGACTTTGGGAAGAGAAGATACAATATGCTTATTCTTTGTCATTTATTTATGAGTGTTTCATCAACTTTGGGCACCTAATATCCCAGGGGTTGAATTTTATTAAAATATAACAGATATAACTTTTGTCTTTTTGTTATAATCCTTTAACCAGACTATCAATGAGAAACAAGAAGTTAAATCAGACTTTATAAACATTGTATTTCAAGCTTGTCAATTCTTTGGATATGTTTATTTTGGGAATTGTCTTTGAAATGTCTTTGAGAGTGAGCTGTAGTCTTCAGGATAATGATTTAAATATTGAGAGTCACTTTGCATTGTCACACATGCTTCAGTGCTCTGAGAGTGTTTATAGTGCTGTGAGTTTAACACTTCATGACTGAGAGCAGAACAGAACACAATCTTCATCATCACACAAGACAAAAGAACAACAATGAACAAAATCACCTTCTTCATCTGGACTCTCACACTGTTTGCTCAAGGTTTGTGTAACGCAGCTCTACAATTATTCTCTTGAAATATTAAATGTTTATAATTTTAAATAATTTTTTTTTTTTTCTTGTTCTTTCTCTCAGAGTGTAGAGGACAGTACACTGTAACTCAGAGTCCATCAATAACAGCAGTTCAACCAGGACAAGAAGTCAGAATAAACTGTAAAACCAGCAGTGCAGTGTATAATGGTAATGACTTAGCCTGGTACTTACAGAAACCTGGAGAAGCTCCTAAACCCCTCATATATTATGCAACAAGCCGTTATACTGGAACTCCATCTAGATTCAGTGGCAGTGGATCTGGCAGTGATTTCACTCTGATTATCAGTGGAGTCCAGACTGAAGATACAGGAGATTATTACTGTCAGAGTTTCCACTATCCAAACAGTCAATATGTGTTCACACAGTGATAAAGAGTGGTACAAAAACCTCGGTCAGTCAGACGTCACAGTGATGCACTGATACAGCTGAGAGATACTGCAGCTGCTCATAAACACAATCACACACAACACTGATCACAGACAAACACTAATAACACTAGATCATCTAAATGAACATAAATTTGCTTGAAGCTCATCAGTATTTTTGCACATAACATGAATATTTTGTTGATGTGATCATGGCTTTTATTCCAGTAAGGACTGTTATTGTTTTATTAGTGTTTCATAGTAAGGACTGATTGCCAAAACCAGTTTAATAATATGATTGTCATAATTTAATTACATTTTTATATTTTTTTTTTATAGAATGATTGTAGTGATGTTTTCATTTGTTGTATGTAGAGATTGTGGATCTCTTCTGTTGTGTTTGTCTCTTCTCCATCTTCACTCTCAGTGTTTTTCATCATCTCTCTGTTCCACATGATGTTCACTTGAGTTTCTCTGTAAATTATATTCAATGTTCTGAATTCAATCCAAACATGTTCTCAAGCTCAACTCTTCAACAGTGAATGTAAGCCACATCTTCAAATCTCACAGCACTGAATGATTTACTGTCAGAGACTGGGTTGCTCTCCTCAAATATGTCTCAACATCGTCTCAAACTTTGCTCAGATTTGCCAAAGTCTGAAAAAGTCCATTTAAAGTCCAAATGATCTGAGCTCAAGTTAACTTTATTGTTCATTCTGTTTGTCACGGAGCAGAAATTTGTCTTTGACACTGGTGTCATACATATACATAAATACATCCACAGAAGTGCTTAACAACACGACACACACTGACACACAAACACAGAAATAAACAGAATTACACTATCCACATCATTCCTAACATATTTCCAAACATCCCACAACAATAAAAATTCATCTAAACAATCAATTAAAAAGTGCTGTAATGCCAACCGTTCTCTTGCATTATTTCAGAAAATAGTGTGATTTATAATAATCACTGCCATTGGGACAAATAATGTTTTATACGCATTACTTCTGGCCAAAGGAATTTTGAGTTTTCACTCAGATGCGAGCATTTCAAAACCAGAGTGAAGGGGGTGAGTACGGTCTTTAAAAATCACAATTGACATTTTTTTTTTTTTTTTTTTCATAAAACGATCAAACAAGTCCTAGAGTTTATGTCCAGTGATCTTATTTGCCTGATTGGAAACACTTTATAATACTGATCCTTCATTAATGAATAACTACACAGGAACAAATGAGTAATGCATTATTAACACTCTAGTAACTAGTAAAATTAACTATGAACTATTAACCTCAAAAGTTTACAATGACTCCAGTAGTTACTAGAGAGTTATCATGTTTCTCACTTCAGAATACTGATCCAAATAATTAGTGATTCCTTCTGAAGGATTTGGTAATACTTCAGTCATTACTAGTGGGATACCATGACCTTCACTTTAGAATTAATTATACATTATGCATCATTCATGTTAATTATGAACCTGTATATAGTAGTTCTTAGTAGTTCTCTGGGAGGAATGAAAAAACAGTTTATTATTTCACTATAGTTAATACAAACCCGATTCCAAAAAAGTTGGGACACTGTACAAATTGTGAATAAAAAAGGAACGCAATGATGTGGAAGTTTCAAATTTCAATATTTTATTCAGAATACAACATAGATGACATATCAAATGTTTAACCCCCAGGGGTCTGAGGATTTTCGGGGCCCTGGAGAAGTTTTGACATTCCCTGACATTTGTGCTTTTTTCAGTTGTTCATAAACATATTAATGGAAAAAGTGTCATTACACTGTATTCAGCACAAACTAGGCTACAATAATATGTGAGGAACATGAATGTACATGTTTGTGTTTTTGAAGGAATAACGTTTATGCGTGGTTATTGAAAAAACAAAAAACTTAAGTCACTGAAATAAAGCCAAAAAATATATATTAAATCTGTGTTCACAAGACTTCTGGGTATTGGAGGTTGTAGACTAGAGTTTTTGCTTCAAAATGATGTAAAAATTATCCTGCATACTCGTTCATTTATAACAATATATTGATTTAGTTTTTGTAAGACACTTTTTGTCAAGAAACACAGTATGCGTGGAGGCGTGAATCATCATGAATAATGGGTGATTTACACCTGAGAAGACAAAAGAATCGCATAAAGAACCTCTAATTACCTGCATATTAATGAGGCCTTTCAGTCAGGTAGGCTGTGAAAAAACCCTCTGTGATCATGTCTCAAGCTCATCATGGTGTATATCAAACATACAAAAAAACAGCAATACTGTGAAATATTATTACAATTTAAAATAATGGTATTCTATTATATACTTTAAAATATAATGTATTTCTGTGATGCAAAGCGTCTGAACATTCATGTTACCTCTATGGCATTTCATATAGTCTTTTAGCTTAAAAGCATGCACATTTGGAGAAATATTGATGGATTCTCATGTTTATGTCAATTTTCTATACAGAGGAGTAATATTTATTCAATATTTATTGTCATCACTGTGAACGCTGGATACTGTTTTCAATTCATACTTGCAGCCGGAGGGCGCTCTGTACACCTTTAGTCCACAAATTACTCTAAAGAAGAACAGGACATTCAGGAACTAATGGCATGTCTTCCAGAGATCACTAACCATGGCTTTAACATCCAGATAAACACTTTTCAAGACAATAAATGCACGATTGAGATGATGTATACATGTATTGCCTCAGAATTTGCGTCTGAATAGCGCTCGCTCCGTGGGCGTGGCCGCATTAGCGGATAATGAGCTGAATCACGGGCGTCTGACATGTGTCTCTTTTCATACAGATTACATAAACACAGAATATTTGTTTTCGATTTGACTTACACGATTTAAAACCTGACATTTCAACTTTTTTTTTTTTTTTAGACATAAGTCTCATTTTTGTGTCATTAGTATTCACTAAGTTACAGTTCATTTTCTGAGAACTATCAGATTAAACCTCGTTCAGAAGGAGATGACAGATCACGCATCATGTTAGTTTTCTTTATTTTGCAAAAAGCAAAAATTTTTTGTTTTTACTCTGAGTGTACACAAATAAAAGATATACACCATTAAAATGTGTGGACTAACTCTTAATTATATGTGCAACATTGACGGAGTATTTTGAGTCTCTTTCACACTGGTAAGAAAAAAACCGAGGTGGTATCGCCGGCGTGACCGCCGACACGAGGGAGTTAAGAACGGACAGGGAGTGAAGGGAGTGAGTCCATTATATAGGGAGTGCTGATGAGGAAGTCCAGGTGCAGGTGGTGAGTGCTGATGGGGAGATGATGAGGGAAGTGAGTGCAGGTGTGGAGACAAGAGGATCATGGGAAATGTCCGGGAGACAAGGGAACTGTGACAGTACCTCCGCCCTGGAGACCTCATGCAGGTGCAGGGAGAGGAGCGGACTGGAACGGAGGTCTCCAGGGCGGATCCATGAGCCACGGCGGGTCAGAGGCCGAGGGCGGCCACGGCGGGTCAGAGGCCGAGGGCGGCCACGGCGGGTCAGAGGCCGAGGGCGGCCACGGCGGGTCAGAGGCCGAGGGCGGCCACGGCGGGTCAGAGGCCGAGGGCGGCCACGGCGGGTCAGAGGCCGAGGGCGGCCACGGCGGGTCAGAGGCCTTGGAAACCCCGCCCACATTCTCCCCACCCACGGGTATTAGCCCCCCTCAAAAAAAAAATCATTAAGGGGGCTGAGGAGACACTTAAGGAGTCCATTGAATGGAGTTGATGTGTGGGCAGGAGTGGGCTCGTGGGCGGCGGCAGCAGTTGGAGCCGGCTCGGCGGAAACTGGAGACACTGGCTCGGCGGAGGCTGGAGCGGCTGGCTCGGCGGCGGCGGCTGGAGCAGAGGGCTCGGCTGCTTGAAGAGGGGTCCAGTCCATCCCCTCATACACAATAAGAAGCCCCACTGGTACTCTGTGGGCTCTGCGGAGACTGGAGAGGGCTCCGCGGAGGCTGGAGAGGGAACCGCGGAGGCTGGAGAGTGCTTGGCCTTCTTCCTCTTCCTCCTTTTAGTACGCCCGGACTCTGAGGGTTGTGAGTCCGGCAGGACACAGGTGTAAAGTTCACTGGAGGGGTATGTGGAGGAAGATGGAGACTGACGAACTGGCCAGGCCACCCGTGTCTCTGGAGGAACTGGACGAAATAAGCACAGAATATCTGGAACCTCTTCAACAACGAACTCAGAACCATTTAAATACAAAATCAGATTAATAGTATCGTTTAAGGAAACATAATCGTCAGGTTCATCAAAACGGATTGTGCTCTCGTCCAGTCCGTCCAGAAAAAGGGTGTTTAACCAAGCGTCTGACCAATTCGTTAAACAGGCTAACTCGATAAACTCCTCCACATACCTCTCCAGAGAACATCCGTACTGCAGGAGTCCAATAAGGCGGTCTGCAGCCGACATAGGTGTGGGAGGCATGGGAGAAGCTGGAGCCTCGGAGAGGAGAAACAAACCCATGCTTCGTGGATATCCAGACGTTTTAAGGGTCCGTTCTTCTGTTACGGTTGCTGGGTTGTAGAGATGAGGCGTTCACAGAGATCCACAATTAACAGGTATTTATAAATAACAAAGGAGAAGACACAACCAAACACACGTAGTATAACATTAAGAACGGACAGGGAGTGAAGGGAGTGAGTCCATTATATAGGGAGTGCTGATGAGGAAGTCCAGGTGCAGGTGGTGAGTGCTGATGGGGAGATGATGAGGGAAGTGAGTGTAGGTGTGGAGACAAGAGGATCATGGGAAATGGAGTCCGGGAGACAAGGGAACTGTGACAGGAACAGGATTGGCAAAGAACCTCAAGCTGGGATCCAAACTTGATTCACCAGAGACACAGTAGAGCAATATGTCAGTGATCTAACCACGGGACTATCGGCACTGACGCCCATGTGAATTTAAATGGTGATTAAAAACTGTTGCACTTTTTTAAGTTTTTAATGTAAAAATGTGAAAAAAAAAAAAAAAAAAAAATCAATTTCTTGCAGTTTATTACATGAACTAATAATGAGCCCAGAACAGTGTAGAATGAATGATAGAAAGTGTTCAGTGACCTTACAAAATATTAATAATGACCAAATCAATAATATACAGGATTCTGTCAATAGACTTCAGAAATTTGCATATTATTGTTTAACATGTTTCACAACATGAGGAAGTTGTTGGAAAATACATTTGTGGCTGATCTACAGTCTTCAGGATGAAGATTTAAATAGAGAGAGTCACTTTGCTCCATCTAGATTCAGTGGCAGTGGATCTGGCAGTGATTTCACTCTGACCATCAGTGGAGTCCAGACTGAAGATACAGGAGATTATTACTGTCAGAGTTTACACTGTCCTAGTAGCTGTGTGTTCACACAGTGATAAAGAGTGGTACAAAAACCTCGGTCAGTCAGACGTCACAGTGATGCACTGATACAGCTGAGAGATACTGCAGCTGCTCATTCAACACAATCACACACAACACTGATCACAGACAAACACTAATAACACTAGATCATCTAAATCAACATCAGTCTTATTGAATCTCACGAGTGTCTTACAGATCAACTGTTGATGTGATGATCTCTCAACATAGGATCTTGAGGTTAAGATGATCTTGTGGCCAGGGCCGGATTTATGCATAAGCATTCTAGGCAAGTGCCTATGCTCCCACATCCAGGATAATACATTATTTGTTATTATTGTTGAAAAATTGTTATTATTGTTATTATTTCACTCTAATGCTAAGACTCTAAGACAATTACTTTATAAATTAATACAATTTAAAATGTCGTCACTGTCAGGCAGAAACCTGAATGAGTGCAGAATACACGTAATGTATATTTATATGTGACCCGAGCAGTGGCTGTATAGCTGAGCTATAATAATAGTGACAACGTCACCCTGAGAATTACACCAGAATCATGAATATCATGAAAATCAAGCCAGAATCATCATAATCATCACATGTCCACTAGCAAGTTTATTACGACAATAGTATTAAAAACTCACAAGGTTAAAAAGAACATTTCTCCGTAAATCCGTAATGTGAAGGCTAACACAAGCCAGAAACAACCTCACAGTACTAAAGGTATTTTGTACCTTCCCCTCCAAAACACATATTTATTGTTGTGTTTTGACTTTGAATTTTAATTGTAAGACAGTCAGAATATAAATCATCATTCTGTAACTCTAGTGTATATTAGTTTGTCTGTTGTAAATCTGTTGTAAATCTGTTGTTGTTTGTCTGTTGAGAGATACTGCAGCTGCTGATGGAGGATCACAAACAATGGTGTATTCAAACTTTCAGAAACTTCATTTATTTATTATGATGTACTAAGTAAACATGTGACATTTAATCTTATATCCCTTGCTTGTTCCCCAGGTGAAAAAAAAGTACACTTCCATAATGTACTTAAAGTGCTCTATTTTCTCACACTAATTTTGTACTTAATATACTGAAAATTATTTTTTAGTACTTCTTAAGATAATCTTAAGAACATCTAAGTGTACTCAACTGTTATTTTGAGACACCATGAATATGAACTAAAATGTGCTTTTAACATACTATCTCTTTATTCAAAACATGTATTTAGTTACCGCTTGTAGTACATGTGAACCTATGCAACAACACTTGGCAATAAAGCTGATTCTGACTGTAAACAAACTCTAACAGGAAACGTTTTGGCAAGATTCTCTCATAGTTATGAACAAACATCTTCCAGTAACGTTAATAGAATATTCGTTTAAAGTAATCTGGTCTTTAATAACTTTATTTATATATGATGTTTTTTTTTCTGAAACAGTTTTGTTTGATTTTTAAAGGTTGCTACTTGTTTCAGAACATCAAAAGAACATTTAAAAGTGACGTTCCCATAATGTTTGAAGAATGATAAAATGAAATGTTCTCTTAACATTCACACAACCAAGAAAAAACATTTTTAAAACATTTAAAAAAACTGGACGTTTTTAACGTTCAGAGAATATTTAGAAATAATGTTTTCATAACTTAATGGGAACATTAGCAAAACATTCTTTTTAACATTTTAACATCTTTTTAAAAATTATTCAGTAAGCTGGAATTGTCAAGTGCTTACTTGCAGATGCCAGTGGCACAGGAGTCGAGGAAATTACTCATCATATCCACTCAAAAAGGGTTATTTTGCTATAACCGTTGACCCTTTGGGATTGCCCCGGCCCCTGCATTATTTCAGCAATGGATCAAGTTCTCTTGGGGATTCCAAACACTCACTGCTATCTAGATGACATACCGGTAACAGGACGAGATGATGAGGAACACCTCAAGACACTAGACCAAGTACTCACTAGACTGGAGAAATATAGTCTGAAATTGCAGCGTGAAAAATGTGAATTTAATGTGAAGAGTGTCTGGGTCACTTCATCGACGCAGCTGGAATACACAAATCACCAGAAAAGATCAAAGCAATTAAGGAAGCACCTGCACCAACCAGTACGGAAGACGGTTTACCCTCCTTACAGGTCATCAACCTCTAACTGCTATTCTTAGTCCCAACAAGAGCATTCCACCCATGGCAGCAGCCAGAATGCAACGATGGGCTTTGCTATTATCTGCCCATGATTATATCCTTGAGTATAAGAAAGCAGCTTTACATGCCAATGCAGACGGACTGTCATGGCTGTGAATACCAGTGACACACACTGAGAAAATGGACACGGTGGATGTGTTCTATGCTGCCCATGTAGCCACCCTGCCTGTCAGAAGTGCTGAAACTAGGTGTGACACCCTAACGGACCCCACTTTGTCACCTGTGCTGGACATGGTTTCAACTGGACGGTTCCCAAAATCTAAAAAAGTACCCACAGACTTGTTACCTTTTGTGACGCGTCGCCACGAGCTCACAGTCGTTCAAGGATGTTTAATGTGGGGGAGTCGTGTCGTTGTACCTAAAAAAACTCCGCTACCGAGTGTTAACTGATCTGCATATGAGCCATCCTGGGGTGGTAAGGGTGAAACATCTGGCCCGTAGCTACGTTTGGTGGCCAGGTATTGATGGACAGATCGAGTCTCAGTCCAAATCATGCCAGTCTTGTCAGCGTATCCAAAGTGCCCCCTGTTCTGCACCACTTCACCCATGGATTTGGCCAGCTCATCCTTGGGAAAGGATAAATATGGATTTTGCTGGTCCCTTTGAAGGCCATATGTACTTGATTGTAGTTGATGCGCACTCCAAATAGCCTGAAGTTTCCATTATGGACAGTAAAACCACAAGCAAAACCATTCAGGTCTTACGAGGGCATTTCAGTCATTATGATGTCCCTAATATCATTGTCAGTGACAACACCCCACAGTTATTTGCTGAGGAGTTTTCACTTTTCCTGAAGGCAAATGGGGTGCAACATATCCGTTCTGCGACCTATCACCCCTCTAGTAATGGACAAGCTGAGCGTTTGTCCAAACACTCAAACACACTCTAAAAGCTTCCACAGGATCAGCACCAATCCAACAGAGACTTGATGGATTCCTGTTAACATACAGAAAACTCCACATGCTACTACAAAAGAGCCACCTGCAATGATATTTCTCAATCGCAAGCTAAGAACCCGGCTGGATCTTCTAAAACCTAGTCTCGCCAAAATCGTGAGACAGTCCCAGGATGCTCAGCAGTTACAACACCAAGAACACTCTTGTTGAGAGAATTCATGGATCCTGGTTTGTTCTACAGAAAAAGAGAAAAATGGATACCTGGAGTGGTGATGTCCAGAACGGGACCTGTCTCCTACATCGTCAACGTGGGTGCGGCTGGAACCTGGAAACGTCATGTAGATCAACTACTGAAACAAGGGACTCAGATGGAACCAGAAGTTCCTGCTTATTCTGATAGTTCACAGGCACATCTGCTTCAGGAGAACGCCGGGGAAAAGACTGACAATCTTGTGGATGTGATAACTGACAAATCAGGGACTGGCAACACTGACAAATCACCTTCGGGGACTGTACAAATGAGAAAGACTATTAAGCATCATCCTAACTGTCTTACTTGGACACCTGACCGTTATCAAGCATCCTAATGTGTATGGATGTTAAAGGAAGAGATTCATATGCAGTAGTTTGAATAAGACGTGCTTGCTAAACTGTGGTTAAAGTTGAATTAAAGAAAAGAAATACCTTGTTGTGTATGATCACTTTTGATTTAAGTTGGGAGGAAATGTTATGTATTTAATGTTAGAAACTGGGTTATCCTGCAATTGTTGTCTTATGCTTTAGATGGCGCTGTGTTATGGCGTATACCTCTCTCATGGAAAGTAAAAGTTGAGTTGTAAGTGCCCTCGGCCTCGGCCTCCATCGTGTTATTGCTATCTATAGCTCCTTAAAGTATAATGATATTCTGATAGACACAACAGCAGCACGCGCTGTTGTAAATCCTGCCCACTTCTTTGCATTGTCACACATGCTTCAGTGCTCTGAGAGTGTTTATAGTGCTGTGAGTTTAACACTTCATGACTGAGAGCAGAACAGAACACAATCTTCATCATCACACAAGACAAAAGAACAACAATGAACACAATCACCTTCTTCATCTGGACTCTCACACTGTTTATTCAAGGTAAGACTGATAAAAACTGACTCTGGTTTTGGTGTTCTTGTAAAAGTATATGATAGTAGTAGTTTTAAACAATAATTGTTTTTCTTTTCTCTTCTTCAGAATCCAGAGGAGTGACTCTGACTCAACCTGAAGTTAAAACTGTCCAACAGGGTCAAACAGCTACAATAGAGTGTCATATAGATGTAGGAATATTAAGCAGCTACTTAGCCTGGTATCAGCAGAAACCTGGAGAAGCTCCTAAACTCCTGATTTATTATATAAACAGACGTTATACTGGAACTCCATCTAGATTCAGTGGCAGTGGATCTGGCAGTGATTTCACTCTGACCATCAGTGGAGTCCAGACTGAAGATACAGGAGATTATTACTGTCAGAGTTTACACAGTGGTCCAGTGTTCACACAGTGATAAAGAGTGGTACAAAAACCTCGGTCAGTCAGACGTCACAGTGATGCACTGATACAGCTGAGAGATACTGCAGCTGCTGATGGAGGATCACAAACAACACAATGGTGAATCAAACCTTTCAGAAACTTTATTTATTATGATGTGTTTAATAAACATGTAACATACAATCTTATATCCCTTATACTAAACTGGACTAAAATCTGGAGAAAATGTGAGTGGTGCTCGTACCTGCAAAACTTTACACTACAATATTATCTGTATTATTTAATGTAGGAAAGTCAATCCCTTTAATTGGACTTCCATACTTCACCACTAGAGGGTCACATGTCTTTAACATAACTGAGATCTACACACCTTTCCTTTAAGACTGTGGCTGCATCCAAAATCACATTCTTCACATTCTCTATATAGTAGGTCAAAAACAGTATGTTACAACAGAAGTATGTCTGAATTCACAGTCTGAATGTTTCTCTGATAAAGTCTGTATGGTGTCCTGGTGGCCTGTAAACAGTAGCCAGCACAAATGTCAAACAGGATCATACGCTAGACAACGTTACATAAAGCACCATCACTTCGAATTAATTATATTTGAAAGACTTCTGAGTAATACTGAAGATAATGACAACATGGCAGATGTAGTACGTCCAGATTACATTCATACACACTCATACTATACAGAACATACTTTTTTAGCGATCGTGAAGTAATTACTTGCTCAAAATAAGTGCCTACTGAAGAGAGTATGTGATTTCAGATTAAGATTACTTTGTCACACTACATGATATTTGTGGAAGTGTCAGTGAATTTCACATGATGGTTGATTGTTTATTATTCATTTATGTTTATGATGGGAAATGTTTATTATCTGTAACAGTTTAACAGAAGGATTGTTCATATTTGTGTCTAATTTACATAATTTGTCATTGTTTCAGACCACACTCACCCTCATTCATTCATACAAACACAACTGCTCACAGACGTGACCTGTTTTCTGAATCCAGCGTATCATTAATAGTTTTGTGGATTGAACTCTTGGAGCTCTTACTCTCTAACCGAGTCAAGGACGATCTCAGCAGTCCAGAGGCTTCAGACACTGACAGTGTTTCATTATAAACTGATGAACATGAACAAACCTCATCTCTCCATTAGTCCAACTCTTCTGACTCATTTCAGAGAATAAAGTGTGGACAGTGAAACTCATATTTGATCATCAGGTGATTCTGTTCCTCTCAGAATAGAGCAGCTCCATCAGCAGATGTTCAGCGTCCTCACAGGAGCTTCATGTTACTGGAATCCACTGCTTCTCTTGTTTCTGGAGATACACTGGGAAAGTTCAGATAAGACCTTGTTATTACTAAAAGGAAAAAAATAAATAAACCCATTTCACCACAAGTCTGATGTTGAAGAAACAGTCGTGTATGACTCAAATAATTACTGGAGATCAGGTTATAAATGGAGATGAAGCAGTCGCAGGTTTAGTGTTTGTTAACAGCGGGGTTTGTCGCCCACATTACAGTAAGGATGTGTTTGTTTCTGCTAGATGCAGTTGTGTTTTACCCCAATGAATGTTTATCTGTTTCATATCCTCTTCTTTCTTTTTCTTCTTTTCTTCCTTTTTCTTCTCTTGTCCCTCGTAATACACACCAAAGTTCAGGAAAACCTGCATGATTCCAAAGTGACTGTGGAAATTACTGAAGCACATCTGATAAAAACCTGCTGAGATACACATGATCATTCATTCGTTCATTCATTCATTTATTCATTCAACTTTTTTTTTTTTTTTTGTAATTTTTGGAGTTTGAAAGTGTGACTTTTAATATGATACTTTGATATTAATTAATTTAGTATAATTTTTCCTTTAATGTTTCATTAAAAAGAAAACACACATTAACAACATTAATTTTTCATTTCTGTGTGAATTATTCTCTGTCTGGGATTCACTGCATGGTCCACATGAAATCCACTTCGAGTTCTAGAAACAGATGATTTTTCTGTTCATAACGTGGGCAGCAGATGTACTAAAACACGTATCAAGGTGAGACTCACCAGTCTCCTCGACACTGAAGACAAACTGACCACTTTCATCGTCAGCTGTGCCGATTATTAATCCGCTCGGAGCATTAACAATCACAGACAGATGTCTATCAAGGGCCACACAGTCACCAGCTGGACCTGAACACACACATACTGAGCTGAAACATTCAAACCATTCAAGTTCATACTAATATTTAAATGCAGAACAATGTCTTTCCATGAAGTGTAAGTAGAAGCTCTCACCATAGTGAGCAAAGTGCCAGAAGCACTGGAGATCTCCGGCACACAGCATGATGACAAAGTCATACTGATCCACTGCCCAGAAGAGCTATAATTATTATTATTATTATTATTATTATTATTTACAATAAAGCTGCTAATTTACATTTAATAGTGATGTATTGTTTTTTAAACATCCTGTTTTAAACATTGAATTAAAACATGTCAATAAAGATGACCAAAGTTATAATGATTCTCATATTTTACCTTTTTTGATTTAAAGGACATTTCACTATCAAGGACCACACCACATCCATGAATGTTGGAGAATTATTTACTGAAGAAAGTTAGGGATAAATAGGGAGAGGATGAAGGGGAAGGGGATGATAGTCAGGTTGATCTGAGTGATTAGGACCCCCGATACAACCTGGAAAGGAAGAGAAGAGGGGATGATAAGGATTGTTGAATGGATAAGAGAGAGGGAGGGGAAGGGAGGGTTCAAGAGAACAAGACAAACAGTACTGTAGGATTTGAGAAGTCAGGTGATTGGTTGAGGTGCGGCCCCGCTCCCGAACCTCAGCTAACTAGTTAACTCCCTTAAAGTTCATAGATATTTGTAACACAGTTCATTGTTGTGGGAAGAAGGAGGGCGGGAACCGGCAAACGTTCAACATTACTTTAATACAAAATAAACAAATACAAAACGAAAGTAAAATGGCGGCAGTCCCTCGCGGGCGACACAATCTTCATCATCACACAAGACAAAAGAACAACAATGAACAAAATCACCTTCTTCATCTGGACTCTCACACTGTTTGCTCAAGGTTTGTGTAATACAGTTTCTTTCTTCTTCTTTTTTTTAACAGTGATTTTTAATTCTTTTAAAATGTCAGATATCATTTTCATTCGTTTTCTTTCAGAGTGTAGAGGACAGATCACTGTAACTCAGAGTCCATCAATAACAGCAGCTCAACCAGGACAAGAAGTCAGAATAAACTGTAAAACCAGCAGTGCAGTGTGGGGTGGTAGTTACTTACACTGGTACTTACAGAAACCTGGAGAAGCTCCTAAACTCCTCATATATGATGCAACAAGCCGTAATACTGGAACTCCATCTAGATTCAGTGGCAGTGGATCTGGCAGTGATTTTACTCTGACCATCAGTGGAGTCCAGACTGAAGATACAGGAGATTATTACTGTCAGAGTTTCCACTGGCCGGGCAGCACTAGGGTGTTCACACAGTGATAAAGAGTGGTACAAAAACCTCGGTCAGTCATACGTCACAGTGATGCACTGATACAGCTGAGAGATACTGCAGCTGCTGATGGAGGATCACAAACAACACAATGGTGTATCAAACCTTTCAGAAACATTATTTATTTATTTTGATGTACTAAGCATGTAACATAATCTTTATATTATATAAATGTTAGTGGTGTTTGGTCCTGCAAAACTACAATGTAATCTAACTGCAGGAAAGTCCGTCACTTTAACTGCACTTCCATGCTTCATCACTAGATGGCGTGTCTGTTACATAACTGAGTTCCCTATCTGTCAGTCACTTTGACGTTGTGTCGATGTGATGACACTAGTGTAGTGTTTCTCAACCTTTTTTACTCGATGGCCTCCTCCTTCACCAGATCAATACTGCAGTGCCCCCCTAAGATGCCTGACGTTTCCTCTTATACTGAACTTCCACAGCAAAGAGAGAAAAGTGTTTGTATTTAAGCCTTTTTATGTCAAAACGACCTCTGCTTCCCCGTCGACATACAGCATGAGCACAAATGCTTAAAGGGGAAACAATAAATCTTCCTATGGTGTCCCAGTAATTGTTCCTGATTAAACCACTGAAAATACAACATTACATACAAGTTTTGCTTAAATTAACTCAATTATAGAATTGTTTCTTTATTTCTCCATGGCATGGTGTCGCCCTCAGGCAACATAAAAGGTTTTTGGGCTTCACAGCGGATCTATATATGACGCGTCTGTTCAATGAAATGAGGGGCTGAAGTGGGTGCAGCCTTTTCGGTATATACACATTTCATGATGGATATATTATCAGGGACCCCCAAGGGTTAAATAAAACAAACAAAACAAGCCCTATAATTTAATAAAATAACACATATTATGAAGACACTTCATATTTAATGGTATTAGATGATTTGATAGTTGCATTTAATTGATTACAACTTCAATAAAACATTTGCATTTTGCATTTCAACTCTTAAAGCGCTGCAGGACTAGCCTACAGCAAACACTGAACCAGACTATTAAATGTTGAGCAAGGGATCTCATTGGCTGCAGGATCAGCAGAGACCAATCAGCCTGAGTCATTTGGTATTGATGTGATTGCTTACAGACTGCATGTAAAGGACCGATCGAAGCCTGTGCCATCTTCAGTTTCATGACTGAACTAGATTTCTGACATGACAATTCTTGGAGAGTTTGTCATGGTAATGAATATGACAATGTTAATGTGTTTGGTCTGCTGCTGTTGATTATATCTGCTGTAGAGTACAGAACTTTCCACTGCCAAAACACACACAACATGCTGCTGCTGTACGAGCAAACATGAATCACCCCATAGCAGATCTGGACAGGTGGAGCTGGGGGAGGTGGAGGGTTTCTGAAAGTACACTGCACTGCTACAGCAAACAATAGACAAGTGTTGAATGTTGAGCAGCAAGATCATTGACTACTGATACAGCAGGAATCATTCAGTTGTGTCCTGTAGAGAATGATGTGTAAATGTGTATGTCTGACTCTGTATATTTACTGTTACTGTGCTTTGCTGATGTAAAGCCTTTCTTTTAACCCTGTCAGTAAAACTATTGGACTCTGAATGTATATCGTCCTGATCTCTCTTCTGTCTTTTGCATTCAGAGGGTGTTTTACATGAGCGGCACATGCTTCACTGCTCTGAATGTGTTTATAGCTCTATGAACTGAACATGACATGATCAAGAGCTCTTCTTCATCAACCAACAAACATGACTTTCAGCTGCAGCTGCTCATACAACACAATCACACACAACACTGATCA
Organism: Ctenopharyngodon idella; assembly: GCF_019924925.1. NCBI lineage: Eukaryota > Metazoa > Chordata > Actinopteri > Cypriniformes > Xenocyprididae > Ctenopharyngodon > Ctenopharyngodon idella. The sequence goes on along the minus strand of NC_067243.1, from coordinate 29,043,904 downwards.
CAGACAAACACTAATAACACTAGATCATTATCAACATCAATCTTGTGTTTATGAAGAGAATGAGTCAGTGTTTAATATGATCATCATGTTTTAGGTGTAATATATGATCCCTGTCAATCAAACTGAACAGACTGAATTCAGTCACTTCTGCTGTCTGGACGTGATGCTTTCTATTTGATTTTCATAACATTTTCATATATATTTTCATCACCACATTTTCAGCAGAAGTGAAACTGGTGTGTTCCAGTCCAGATTATGTGACCAATCAAACAGTGAGACTGAAAAGCCCATTTGCATTGTCAGGGTGGAGTGATTCTGATCCTCTCAGAATAGAGCAGCTCTGTCTCCAGAGACCATGTTCAAACCCCAAGAGCTTTATTTGACATTTACTGCTACATCAAGCTGGTGAAAAGCACCTGCATGTTCATCTGTTAGTTGAATGATGTTGTCAGACACAAAGTGAACTTGTTGAGAAGCTTTATTGAATGTTACAGCAGATTGAAAGATCACACAGTGCTTTGACACGCCAGCTCTCTTTCAGTATTGAGTTGTAAATCACTACAGCTGCAGCACTAGACTCATGTGAATCCTGCCTGACACAGGACACTCAGATACGGCTCATCTTCAGGAGAGAAACATCAGCACTCAGAGCTCTTGTGGAACGAGACCTCATGAGGAGCTCCATCATGTGTTACTCTGCAGACGTACACCTCTCCCTTTTCCCAGCGTGCTTTGCTGAGGGTCAGGACGCTACTGCGGCTGTAGCGGCCGTCCCGCTGGCTCTCTGCGCTGGTCACGACCCCCTCGGTGACCTCTGACCCGTCCAGTGTCCAGCTCACCAGCGCCCCCTGTGGAGAGTAAGAGCTGAGCAGGCAGAGCAGTGCGGCTGAGTCTCCAGAGATCTGCAGAGAAGAGGGCGGCAGCAGAGACACTGAGGGCTTCACTGTGGGACCAGCTGCAGGACACAAACACAACACATTCACAAACACAAAGAAAACACACTGTTTCACTCACAGCATTTCAACAGCAGCAAAAATCACGACAATCTGATCCTTCATGTCATTCAACATCACTAGAGCTCATATAATATACAATATACAAACTACACAATCACTGTATACATTTAAATCAAACCCCAGAAATGAAACTCAATATACTGAGACACTGACTGCTTTAATTCCAGCAGTTTTAAACTCTGAACATAAAGTTCTTAAATTTTACTTGAGATACTTGAGATATTCAGCTCAAAATGTAACTCAATTTCAAACGGAATTAAAACAACTGAATCATACATATATTTTGTTTGTATTAAAAAACACTGAATAACAAGCACAACATGTGAAAAGAAATTCAGTTTCATTGACTGAAATACAGAAAGTAGCAACATTTACAATCTGATGCCAGATCTCTTTTTTTCCCCCATGATATCTACAATAAAAGATGAACTATATGAACACAGTCTAGAAATAAATGAAGGAGAATTAAACTAGTAATAAACTGATTCAACTCATAGTGAGACTCATTATGGAAAAATATTTAGATTTTTTTGAAAGGAATAATGTTGTTCTTCTGAATGAATAAACATGACAATATCATTGTTTTAGATTTAATAATTATAAAACAATATCAGTAAGACTTAAAGCCTTCATACACAGTACATTATAAAAGTATTTTTAATGCATTAATTAAGCATCATTATACACATTATACTGCATGTATGATCTCATGAATAATTCATTAAGCAGTTATAACACATTATAATATCATCTAGTCACTGTTACACCTTTAGAAAGTATAATGGGGTAAAACAAATTGCAAACAACCAATTTCAGATGTAACATTGAATTTGTCAATATAATAGCTTTTAATTTTGGTTACAATTATTTATGAAAAGGCATTATTTATGGATACCTTCATAACACATTATACATAAATGCTTCAAGTAAAGTTTCAGCACAATATTATTATTTAAAAAAAAAATGTTTTTGTTTCAACTGTAAAACACCTTCTGAAATCTAAATTGTACTTTTTTAAATAGTTAATTAAAAGGACTTACCGAGCACCAGTTTAGTTCCTCCACCGAATGTGTACCACAGTGATACAATCTAATGAAACGGTCGTACAAAAACCTCTATTCCACTCGAGTGAACACAAACTCCAGCAGAGAGAGAGAAACAACACTTCAACACACTGATATTAGAAGAAACTCAGATCTTCTCAACACTCAAACATTCAGTTTGGACAAAATGCTTTCTGATATAACACTGTTTATAGAAATATATCTGATGATCTGTGACCTCTGAGGTGACCTTTGACCTCTTTTATCATGGATGATATTGTGAGTTTCTCATAATGATCTTCTGCTGTTCATATGAAGCTCAATCATCATGATTCACAGAAAAACCTGCAGCTTCAAATAAATTAATCAATAATTCTGAACATTTCATAAGTACATTGTTTAATCTAGTGTCACATGACCTGATTATGAGTCCTGATGAACATGTCAACCTTCATCAAACACCATTATGTATCTTTTTTTTGTTTGTTTGTTTGTTTACTCTAAATACAGTAAAACTTTTTCTCATTGTTGACATGTTTTTAACCCTCTATGGTACGCAATATGATATCAATCAGGAAAAAAATATTTCTGTTGTTTTTCCTGCTTAAAATTGGACACTTTATTTGTTGCCTCGAGGCAACATTGTACCACAATGGAAAAATTGAAACATTTGGCATTTTCATGTAGAAAAAAGAAATATATTTATTGAAAACATCAATTTCTTTAACTAGACACTTGAACAAACAAATGTATCCAGATTTTAATGTATTAAAAGTTTCATATTTAATAAAAAGTAACATTTTATATCCAGCTGTTGCCCTCAGGCAACATTGTACCATAGTGGAACACAAGTATTACCAAACCATCATATTATTATGTTATTATATCAAGTTATCATATCATCTTCATCCTCATCTCCATCTTCTCTCTCACCCTCACTCTCTCCCTGACGGATTGTCACTATGATTTCATCTTCCTCATCACAGCATGACCCTCATCATCACCCTCATCAACTGCCAGTGCTACCTGTGTTTTATAGCTTCTTGAAGTGATATAGAAAATGTGCTGATCATAATATATGCAGATATAGTATGTGAATTGCTATTCTTATAAGTGCATTACAAAATCATGTGAAAATGCAAATATATTTAGATAATTCTCACTCTTTTCCTTACAAATATAATACATTTGTATTCACACCTATTATGCCTGTATGACCTTATGTGCTTCCATTATGGTACAATGTTGCCTTGAGGCAACACACAGTTTTTTGTTATTTTCTCTAAAACATTTGATGATTTATAATGTAAAGTTCTTGAAAATACTTCTTTACTTGCCAATGAAGGTGACTCGTATTTTTTGTGGGTGATTAAATGGATACAAACAAGTGAAAAAAGCTTTTTCATTGGAGAAAATATGGAGCCATGTGACGTGCTGAAACAGGACACAAAATGGACCCCTGTTGGTCATGTTTTGGTCTTTTTTGGACTTTTATTGATTAGTATTTGAGTTATTCTGTCCTGAGATACGTTTGATCAATCAATTGGTGCCTTATTTTATTAAAAACAAACTAAAATAGACCATGTTGCCTGGAGGCAGCACCGTACCAGAGAGGTTAAAGATGTAGTACATTACTGTACTCACAAATAAATAATTACTGTGTTTGACAAATATGTTTAAAAATATCTACTTTCATGATACTATAGTCATTTTAGGGGCTTAAAAAATCTTTTATTTTTCTTCCTTGTGGTGGCCACCATGTTGAGATCACATGACCAGCTGAATGCTGCTCACTTTATCTTGGTCACATATTATCAGAAACATTCACCTTATATAAATGAATCATGTATGAGAGTGAATAGATTATTTCTACAGCGGCACTAAAAGCTGAAAATGCTTCATCCACACTGACAGATGTTCATATAAAGTCAAAGACTAGTGTCTTATCAGTCTGCAAAACATAAAAAAAAAAAACATTTTATAATTCAAATTAAAAATATTTTACAATAATTAATATTTACAATTATTACAAACAACATCAATCTGTAAAATCTTAGGTTGCACTTTATTTCGATGGTCCACTTTTGATATTCTACTAACTATAAGTGACTTGTCAACTACATGTCAACTAACTCTCATTAGTGTATTAGTAGACTGTAGTAGACTGTTAGGTTTGGGTTCAGTTAAGTAGAATAAGTTGACATGTAGTTGTAAAGTTACTTACAGTCAGTAGAATGCCTAAAGTAGACCACTGAAATACCAAATCTTATATGTAGAGAGTTTATTAGTTTGTTAGCAGCATACACTGTTGTAAATCCTGCCCACTTCTTTGCATTGTCACACATGCTTCAGTGCTCTGAGAGTGTTTATAGTGCTGTGAGTTTAACACTTCATGACTGAGAGCAGAACAGAACACAATCTTCATCATCACACAAGACAAAAGAACAACAATGAACACAATCACCTTCTTCATCTGGACTCTCACACTGTTTATTCAAGGTAAGACTGATAAAAACTGACCCTGGTTTTGGTGTTCTTGTAAAAGTATATGATGGTAGTAGTTTTAAACAATAATTGTTTTTCTTTTCTCTTCTTCAGAATCCAGAGGAGTGACTCTGACTCAACCTGAAGTTAAAACTGTCCAACAGGGTCAAACAGCTACAATAGAGTGTCATATAGATGTAGGAATATACGGCAGCTACTTAGCCTGGTATCAGCAGAAACCTGGAGAAGCTCCTAAACTCCTGATTTATCAGATCAACAGCCTCCAGTCAGGAACTCCATCTAGATTCAGTGGCAGTGGATCTGGCAGTGATTTCACTCTGACCATCAGTGGAGTCCAGACTGAAGATACAGGAGATTATTACTGTCAGAGTTTACACTATCCAAACAGTGTATGGGTGTTCACACAGTGATAAAGAGTGGTACAAAAACCTCGGTCAGTCAGACGTCACAGTGATGCACTGATACAGCTGAGAGATACTGCAGCTGCTCATTCAACACAATCACACACAACACTGATCAGTGATGGAAGGGGTTCATCATAAAAGACAACTACCTTAACATTTTTGTTTTTTGTTTCTGTTAACAAATTAACAAACTTCAATCTGTACTTATTCATTTAGAAGACACTTTTCCCCAAACTGACCACTTTTTCACAGACAGAAATATTCAAATTGGCTTCCAAACAAAATATCACACATGAGACCATAAAAACACTCCTGAAAAGATCAACATGACAACTTTAAATTAGACAACATGCCTTCAACACACAGTCAGAGCTACACACACCTCAGTATCCACATTATTCTGTAACGCGGAAGGGCTCAAGGATTTTTTTCTTAACGTCATCTGATCTGTAAAGTAGTGCCAAATATATGAAGATAGTGAGGGACTTTCACCTGGTGGTAAATTGCTGAGATTATAATACACAGCACAGATTTTTTCTAGAGGGTCCAAGCGAGTTTCAAATTTCAAATACAAATTCAGCAATATTCGTAACTCATTACACAATAAAAAAGCATTGCTTCTGAAATACCATCACGATAAGATGCATATACCAATGTTTCTTGTCCAGCTTCTGACATGAGTATCTGAAGTGTCAGTAATATGTTTGTTACTCAAAAGCAGTTGTAAAATCTTCAAGATTGGGACATACTGTATTGTTCTTTTGCATTTGTATCTTATGTTTGTGACTTTTTTGACACTTGAGAGTACTGTATACAGTGAATTTACAGTCACAGTCTTTAAACATACATGTGACAGTCTCACTATTTCTGAGATGACGACCAGCGGCGATTCTAGGATTTCAATATGTTTCAATTTCAATATTGTTTTGATTTTAGATTTCTTATAAAATATTTATTATAACAATTTTTAACAATTTTATTGTACTGAAGTATGAAGTATAGCAAGTGTAGGAAAAGTCACAAAGTCTCATGATATTTAGGTGAAGTGAGCATTAAAAAATGACAATAATAACTAGATTTGTACATTTTTTGAAGAAAATGTGAATGGTGTTTGCTGTGAGCAACTACACTGCCTTGAGCTAATATGTTGCTAATATGTTTTACTTAGCATTGTTATAAGTTTTAACCTTCAGCTGATCATTGTTAGCATGTAGGTATTCACTGCTAGCATGACTAGCATGTTGAAAGTCCTGTTTGCTAGCATGAGTCAAATGAGCCAACCACCATTTCTCTACAATGCTCTGATGCAGAGATATAGGTCTTGATAAACAGTTGCTAGGGCACTCTATTTGGTTGCTAGGGAGTGGCTTGTCAGCTGCCAATAATGATACTATAAAGGCTGATTGTCAGTATGAATGATATAAAGCAACCCCCATGCCTCGATGACATTCAGATACAGAGATATGACACAGTCACACAGTTTGTCGCAATGTTAAGTCAGTGGGATTTTTCGCCCGATTTTTCACCTGCTGTACGAACATCGTACGCCCAATCGCTTATAAAAGCAAGAGCAGCGCTGTCCTTGATCTGACACCTCATTCATGGCTCTACGACAAATGGTGTGGGACGAGTTACGTGCCGAAATTTATATGGAATAAAGAAGAAGAAGAATATGTGAGATAGTAAGAGTGTGCATCGTCTTTCAGGCAAGCACCACTAATAATAATCCCAGATCCCAACAGCCTTTTCACTGGAGGAAAACAGCTGTAGTGGGATGAGGGGGAATGCAGCAAAAGTAGATGGGACTTGGGAAACCATCCTGTATTATTCCCACATCTCATTATGTAAACTGTATTTATGACAAATATCATAAATACATAAGATAAATACATACAACCATAAATACAAAGATCTATAACAAAGAGTTGTCATAATATGATAATCAGATTAAACATATTGGTGCTAAAAGATGTGTAGATAACAAAAACAGATCACAGGGGATAACTTAAACACAAACACTTCAACACTGATGATACCGGACACAGAACTAGAGAAAACTGGGCTTAAAGGGTTAATTCACCCAAAAATGAAATTTCTGTCATTAATTACTCTCCCTCATGTCGTTCCACACCCGTAAGACCTTCATTCATCTTCAGAAACACAAATTAAGATATTTTTGATGAAATCTGAGAGGAATATGACTCGTCCATAGACAGCAATATAATCAAGGTCCAGAAAGGTACTAAAAACATAGTTAAAATAGATAACGTGACTGCAGTGGTTCAACCTTGATGTTATGAAGAGACAAGAATACTTTTTGTGCTCAAAAACAAAACAAAAATAATGTCTTTATTCAACAATATCTTCTCTTCTGTGTCATTCTCATATGCTGTTTACTTCCAGCGCTTCCAGTTTCTACATCAGAACGTCGACTCAGTAATGTAAAACATTTCCTTGTTATGGTGAACAGCTGTCCCATGGGAAACAAAATAAAAATTAATTGATAAAGTGATGATTAAATGGTGACAAAGTGTTAATTTATTTTTTACATTTTAAAGTTCAGGATTGGGTAAAGTGATGGAATGTCTTGAAACGAGTTGAATACGGTACAATAAATCTCACACAGAACAGAATAAAATCATTAGAATGTAAAATAAGGTAAATGTGATGATACACTGAACATATTTGATCAATCTTAGCAGCTCACGCTGTTGTAAATCCTGCCCACTTCTTTGCATTGTCACACATGCTTCAGTGCTCTGAGAGTGTTTATAGTGCTGTGAGTTTAACACTTCATGACTGAGAGCAGAACAGAACACAATCTTCATCATCACACAAGACAAAAGAACAACAATGAACAAAATCACCTTCTTCATCTGGACTCTCACACTGTTTGCTCAAGGTTTGTGTAATACAGTTTCTTTCTTCTTCTTTTTTTTAACAGTGATTTTTAATTCTTTTAAAATGTCAGATATCATTTTCATTCGTTTTCTTTCAGAGTGTAGAGGACAGTACACTGTAACTCAGAGTTCATCAATATCAGCAGTTCAACCAGGACAAGAAGTCAGAATAAACTGTAAAACCAGCAGTGCAGTGTATAATGGTGATCGTTTAGCCTGGTACTTACAGAAACCTGGAGAAGCTCCTAAACTCCTCATATATTATGCAACAAGCCGTAATACTGGAACTCCATCTAGATTCAGTGGCAGTGGATCTGGCAGTGATTTCACTCTGACCATCAGTGGAGTCCAGACTGAAGATACAGGAGATTATTACTGTCAGAGTTTCCACTGGCCGGGCAGCACTAGGGTGTTCACACAGTGATAAAGAGTGGTACAAAAACCTCGGTCAGTCATACGTCACAGTGATGCACTGATACAGCTGAGAGATACTGCAGCTGCTGATGGAGGATCACAAACAATGGTGTATTAAACATTTCAGAAACATACATTTATTTAAGTAAACATGTGACATTTAATCTTATATCCCTTACTTGTTCCCCCAGGTGAAAAAAGTACACTTTTATAATGTACTTAAAGTGCTCTATTTTCGCACACTAATTTTGTACTTAATAAATTCTTCTTTAGTACTTCTTAAGATAATCTTAAGAACATCTAAGTGTACTCAACTGTTATTTTGAGACACCATGAATATGAAATAAAATGTGCTTTTAACATACTATCTCTGTATTTTAAGAAAAAAACGTATTTAGTTACTGCTTACACTTGAACCCATAAGTGTACTACAAGTGGTGACTAAATAATAATAACTAATGTGGGTGCTGGGATTTGTAGTCCAGTTAATACTCGGGAGAGTGAGACCTCCGGTGGCCTATTGAGGGATCTTCGCTGGCATTTGTAACATACACATTCCTGGTCCAGCCTGAAAAATACAGATTTTTTTTTTTTTTTTGGTCATGATTTGAGCGTTTAGAAGCAAAATTGATGAGACAGTTGATCTCAGATTTCATTGCCGATTTAAAAAATGCAATTTAATCACAAGCTTGGTGAACAGCTTTGGAGAATTTGATGTTTCCTCATTGAAAGAGATAGGAGCTGTACTGCACGACTGAAACAGCTGCGCGAGAGGCGTTTCAAAGATGGCCGCCGAGTGAAATGACTTGCCTTAAAGGCCCACTGAAATGCCTTGAAACAAGCAGCATTATTCAATGTGTTGATGTAATTTCAACTGAAACAGGAAGATGGGGCGGGACTTATCAAACAGCCCCTCCCCTTTTATAAAATAGCCAATAGCGTTTCGTTTATATCACAGCTCGGCCAGAGCCGTTAGCTCGGTAAAGCCTCAGTTACCTACGAATCTCTAGCAGTTTCTAATCTCCTCCATATCACATTAAAATACAGCTTCTGTGCAGAATTCAAATGTGTCCGACACGTTTTGTGATCTGCGTCGACTCGCGCATATGATCCGCTCTGTGCTCTCGTGTCTCTGGACCGGAGCAGACTGTGCTCGCGCTGCGGTGGGTCACGTGACACTAACATGAAACCAGACTTCATTCGCCTCAATGGAAAACATATTTACACTGTCTTAATTGTTCACTATCCCCTATATAGTGCACTATGTGCCATTCACCATGTAGAAAATAGTAAATGTGTTAACAAATTATTGACTTTAGCCACAGCTTCAGCATCTATTTATAATGTAGGGGGCGGGACGCTTCAGATATAGAGAGCATTTGATTGGACAGAAGATCTGACGAGAAGCTGAAGTCCGCAGTGATCAGGAAAATCCGTGATCCACTTTAGCACAAGTGAGAGACTGTGAGTTTTGAATGCTTATATCTCCTAAATGTGAATTTTGTCATTGTTTTGGAACACATCAGCTTATTCATAACTTTAAGGCTAACATATTACAGTTTTTCTCAATTGCTTAAACACATTTCTTGAAACTATGCCTCATATTCTCGAAACAGTGAACACAAATCCATAACGTCTCAGCCAATTCCCCAAACATCCTATTTTCAGGTCAAAATGAAGCTCTACACTCAAAACCATTCACTCTTGCTGAAAAAACACACTTGGCCCTCAGACATCACACACAAGCCCCCAAAAACACACACACTACAACATAATCTTACACACTGGTGCAATAAATTCAAAACACCATTTCCAAAACTGGTAAGTTTTGTTGCTTGTGGTTCCCCCCCTCAAAAACCTTTTCACATAATGAACACAAAAGACACAACCAATGTATACATTGCACATTTTTATTCATTCATATCACAGTAAAAAAAAAAAAAATTCAAAACCATAACGCCATTTATCAAAAAGCACACCCATTTCCCTAAACTCTAAACACTATTCCCCTGTTTTGACACATGAATCAGATTTGTTGAACTGTCACTGCAAAACTCTACACATAAATCCCTTCATTTCTCATTGCCTACACCATGTTGTCATTTAGAAAGCACTAGCATTCAATATTGTTCACTCAAGTCAGCACAGCTTGAGCTCAATTAGCACACAGTTACCCACGTGGAAACACTAAGAGTCAAAATTTATCACACACCAATCAGAACCTTCAATAGAGAGATAAAAGAGCCCGAGTCAGTTCATGCAGTTTTGCAACAATGGATCCAGAGAGACATGATTGAAAAGGTCGAGGACACCAGAGAGGAGGAGGAGGAAGAGGATGAGCAAGAGCAGTAAGGAGTGGAGGAAGAGGAGGAGGACGAAGACAAGGATGAGGTGCAAGGAGACAAGGAGTCTCAGATGAAATTCGTGCCACTAGTTGACCATGTCCTTGTCCATGGTATGACTATGAGGGAGGCTGGCCAATGAGTTCAGCCAAACTTAGTTTTTTTTCAACTGCTTACACACATTTTCAAAACTTTGCCTCTTTTTTTCAAAACTTTACACACAAATCCAAGAATTGCACACACAAAATGCAAAATGCCTCACATCTCTTGCAAAATGAAGCACTGCATTCAAAATATCACAAACACATCTCAAAAGCAAACATTTGTCTTACTTTTCAAACACATTTACCATAATATTCTATTTTTGGATATCATATACACACAGTTATTCAAAACCTAAAGCTCTTCTTTCATAAGATGCTATGTACATTTCTGTACAAGATTGAAAGTAATTGGCAGAGAGATGTTGAAAAATTCATGGTAAACAGGAAAGCAAGATTGAAACCAAACTATTTTTTTTTTTTTTTTTTTTTTTTTTTTTTACTGTAAGCATTTGTGGTTGTGAATACAGTATTGCACAGTACAATATAATATATAATACATCAACCATGTGTAGTTGGACAAAAAAAAAAAAAAAAAAAAAAAACTAGCATAATTTTGAAAAAGGTGAATATTCCAAAGGAATGGTGTGTATGTGTGTCCTGGTAGGGGACCAAATGTCCTCACAAGCATAGTAATACCGGTGCATTTTGACTTTGTGGGGACATTTATATACAGAACATACAGTATAAAAACCATTACGCCTATGGAGTGTCCCCATAGAACATGGAAACCCAACATGTGTGTGTTGTGTGTGTGTGTGTGTTTGTTGGTGGGCGAGATGGTTGGGTGTATCTAGGCTTCATCTCTCCTCCTGGCTGGGTCCGGCCACAATACTTCATTCACATCACATGCTATGTTCTCTCTTGCGTATCCAACCTTGGATGGAGGCAGCGTCAGTGTCTCCACATGCCTCCTCCATTGCCTGGAGAAGTGTTATGTTGACATAGGGATGACGATCATGCACTTTCCAGCAACCATGTGGAGAAAAAAATCCTCAATAGGGTTTAGAAATGATGAATATGGAAGCAAGTAAACAACAGAAAAGTTGTTCAAAATCTATAACTTGACATTTGGCCTATTTATAGGCCTATTCTAAAGCCATGATTGGTTGGTGTTAAGTAAAGCAGTGAGTGTTTGCACATGTGAGGAGTTTGTGTGAGGCGCTGATGAATTGGTGTGGCATTTTGATTGGTTGTGTTTGAAAAAGGAACTCAAGATACTTTCTGTTAGATTTTTGTGTGTTACATAGAGAATTGTGTGTTGTGTTTTGCAAAAAGTGTTTTATGAAATTGAAAACCGAGTCGAAGGCTGAGAATTAGTGTATGGTTTTGCAGATTTGGTGTGTGGTTCTGCTGTTTGAGTGTCAGGTTTCAGAAATTGTGTGACAAGTAAAGATTTTGTGTGTAAGCAGTTGAAAAAAACTGTAAGTTGCTTCACCGCGATCATAAGAACCTTCAAGGAGGAAAACAGGTAGGTGTACCTCAGTGTATCTACTGTAACTTTTGAGTGCTGTAATCTGTTACAACACATGCATCACACTGCCTTACATACAGAGAGTTTCTGTCTGCTTCCATTTTTGTAAAAAGGATGTGTTACAGTCACTTCTATTTTTGAGGACACAGAGACGATGGAATGGAAGAAGCCTGACTAGACATTTCAGTTGATGTGTGGCAGGGGTGGATCAGGCATGCAAGAGGATTTTACCACCACTGGCTGGATAGGGCCAGTTACAGCCTGTGAAGCTGACAAGATTCTCTGGCCTGTCCCAGACCAAAATGTGATGCTGGGGCAGAATATTTTTTGTTGTTATTTGGTGTATTGTACTGTACAGTACATTAAGGAATAAAAAATGTGCAAATGTATACATGTGTTCATCATGTGAAAAGTTCAGTGAGGGAGAACCACAAGCAACACAACTTATTACTGTTTTTTGTTTTTGTAGTATTGTTTTGAATTTATCTCACTAGTGTGTAAGATTATGTTGTAGTGTGTGTGTTTTTGAGGGCTTGTGTGTGATGTCTGAGGGCAAAGTTTGTTTTTTCAGTAAGAGTGAATGGTTTTGAGTGTAGAGCTTCATTTTGACCTGAAAATAGGATGTTTGGGGAATTGGGTGAGACGTTATGGATTTGTGTTCACTGTTTTGAGAATATGAGGCATAGTTTCAAGAAATGTGTTTAAGCAATCGAGAAAAACTGTAATAGATGAAGCATAGGGCACATCAATTAAGTCCATTTCGATTTCTGACTATCGCTACCTTAAATAAGTTGCAGTTTTCGTAAATATATAAAAACTATGCTTTTTGTTACGAGTAAGCAGAGCGCGACCGACTTAAAGGTAGATATTTGCCCTGTGGCCGAAGTGACTTTTCTAAGCGATACTGGGACCACAGTGAACGAATAATTGAAGATATAAAGTAATCAGAATAATCAAAAATCTAAATTAATGCATAACCAATGATTAATTTCTAATTGGAAACAACATCTAAGAGTAATAATCATTTGAAATTGGAGTCAGATTAAACGAGCAGCTAAAGTAAAATTGAAACTGAATTCTAGAAATTAAGTGAACTTCAACAGGAGCACTGAAAAGGCATACACGCATTAAACCTTCGCACAGGCCGTCAGATTCCGTTTTTGGGCCGATGGGGGGTTTCCTACAATATTAATAATGACCAAATCAATAATATATATGATTCTGTCAATAGACTTCAGAAATGTGTGTATAATTGTTTGACATGTTTCACAACATGAGGAAGTTGTTGGAAAATGTGTTTGTGACTGATCTACAGTCTTCAGGATAATGATTTAAATAGAGAGAGTCACTTTGCATTGTCACACATGCTTCAGTGCTCTGAGAGTGTTTATAGTGCTGTGAGTTTAACACTTCATGACTGAGAGCAGAACAGAACACAATCTTCATCATCACACAAGACAAAAGAACAACAATGAACACAATCACCTTCTTCATCTGGACTCTCACACTGTTTGCTCAAGGTTTGTGTAACGCAGCTCCACAATTATTCTCTTGAAATATTAAATGTTTATAATTTTAGATAATTTTTAGAATTTATATATATATATTTTTTTTTCTTCTTCTTGTTCTTTCTCTCAGAGTGTAGAGGACAGTACACTGTAACTCAGAGTCCATCAATAACAGCTCAACCAGGACAAGAAGTCAGAATAAACTGTAAAACCAGCAGTGCAGTGTATAATGGTAATTACTTACACTGGTACTTACAGAAACCTGGAGAAGCTCCTAAACTCCTCATATATGATGCAACAAGCCGTTATACTGGAACTCCATCTAGATTCAGTGGCAGTGGATCTGGCAGTGATTTCACTCTGACCATCAGTGGAGTCCAGACTGAAGATACAGGAGATTATTACTGTCAGAGTTACCACAATGATCCAGTGTTCACACAGTGATAAAGAGTGGTACAAAAACCTCGGTCAGTCAGACGTCACAGTGATGCACTGATACAGCTGAGAGATACTGCAGCTGCTGATGGAGGATCACAAACAACACAATGTTGTATCAAACCTTTCAGAAACCTTATTTATGTATTTTGATGTACTAAGCATGTAACATAATCTTTATATTATATAAACGTTAGTGGTGCTTGGCCCTGCAAAACTTGCCACAATCTAACGCACGTACACCGGGAAACAAGGATAATTAACCCATTTGTGCCCAAATTTTTCTGAATGGTTTCATGCATATAGTCGTGTTAATAGTGTCCTATGTGAACATGTTCTGCATTTATTTTCCCCAGTTTTTTTTTTTTCTTTTTTTTCTTGAAAATCATATTTGAATGTGCGGCAATAGTTGCCGGTGGGCAAATATGTTGTATGCACCCCCTCAATGTAAAATTTAACTAGGAGGAGAACATTTGGCATCTAACTCAAAATAACTGCTTTCAACAGATCAATCTTTATTCATAAACAGATTTATTATGTATGAAAGTGTGATGGAAATTTGGACCTAATTAATAATGAACTAACATTTCTTTTCTTCTACAGGCCTAATAAGCTAACTTTGAAATAGAGAAATAGTCACTAGGACTGAGTGTTGTAACAAGTGGAAAAAATCTGCTGTGCTGGCTAGACAGCATCCTTCTAACGGTAAAAAATTGTCTTTGAAAAATTGTTTTAACCTATTGAGTAATCTGAACTATTAACCCGGCGATATTTTTTGATGATCTTGTGATTCAGTTGTTCTAATCTAAATTTACTCCTCCAGTAAGCAGGACAGAGGAACTGAGATGTTTTTCTTAAATCTGAACCAATCATATTAAGACTGATGATAATGAGTAATAGATCATGCTATACTGACTGTGAAATGCACCTGAAATCCTATAAACCTGCTGTATTCCTTTGTTCGGAGAGAGATTCTCTGGAATTGATGGGAACTCTCCCGGCCGTGATTAAAGCTTTAAAGGACAAAAACTGGTTATTGCTGCAGCATGTCAGGTTAGGGAACACTAGGTTTTTGAGGGTCAAGATGTTGACCGAGATATTATTGAGTGTCGATTATGAGACGCTCCGAAAGATCAGGAAATTTATTGAGTGTCGATTTGGAGACGCTCCGAAAGATCAGGAAATTTATTGAGTGTCGATTAGGAGACGCCCCAGGAACAGGTAAACTTAAGTCAGGTGCGTCATGGAAAATCTACCACAAAGTCGAAAATTCGATGTGAACCCAAAAAGGCTGCATCTATGAAAAAACAAACAACAAATCCATTTGTCTTAAAGTGGTTGAACTTAGTGCAGAACAAAGTGCAGCCATTAAGTTGCCCCAGCAGGGCAGTGTGTATCAAAAAGTTAAATGAAAATAAATAAATAAAAATAAATAGATTGAAGAAAAAAATTAGACGGGACATTGGGGTGGACAGTAGAGCTTTAGAAAGATTGCTCTCTCTATTTAACTCAACAATTGATTAAAAATGACTGTATTTTTTGCTTAAAATGAACCCAAAGTATGTTGGAAATTAACCTTTATTTAAGGGTTAATAAATGAGCATTTATTTATAAGTTAAATGATTAATAATTAAACAACAGATATTTATTAAATTGCTTATTAATAAATGTTCACCTTTTGATTATTATTGTTGCCTCTAGTAATTATGTCTGATTTTTAATTTCCAACCTATTTTGAGTTCATTTTAAGTCAGCCATATAGTAATTTAAAAAAAAAAAAAAAAAAAAATACTTTAAATAAAACTGCCCAGCACGTTGGGCAAACATTTAACCCAACTGCTGGGTTAAAACAACCCAATTGCCGGGCTTGTCCATTTTCAACCCAACTTGGGTTGTTTTTAACCCATTATTTTTTAGAGTGTATATTTTAGGTGTGATATTATAAAAGCAAAAAGCACTAAACAAGACCAATAACCTTGATTTATTAACCCATTAAACACAGTATACCCCATTTACCCCGTCATATATGTACTTACAAGTCATTTGCCCACCGGCAACTATAGTTGCTGCTTGGACTTTTGACTAAGTATGCCAAAAACTATAGATCTCTTGTAAGATTTGTCTTGTTTGGATGATTCTAGAGACTTTCATGATTATGTAGATATATACAGGTGCTGGTCATATAATTAGAATATCATCAACAAGTTGATTTATTTCACTAATTCCATTCAAAAAGTGAAACTTGTATATTATATTCATTCATTACACACAGACTGATATATTTCAAATGTTTATTTCTTTTAATGTTGATGATTATAACTGCCAATTAGGGAAAATCCCAAATTCAGTATCTCAGAAAATTAGAATATTGTGAAAAGGTTCAATATTGAAGACACCTGGTGCCACACTCTAATCAGCTAATTAACTCAAAACACCTGCAAAGGCCTTTAAATGGTCTCTCAGTCTAGTTCTGTAGGCTACACAATCATGGGGAAGACTGCTGACTTGACAGTTGTCCAAAAGACGACCATTGACACCTTGCACAAGGAGGGCAAGACACAAAAGGTCATTGCAAAAGAGGCTGGCTGTTCACAGAGCTCTGTGTCCAAGCACATTAATAGAGAGGCGAAGGGAAGGAAAAGATGTGGTAGAAAAAAAGTGTACAAGCAATAGGGATAACCACACCCTGGAGAGGATTGTGAAACAAAACCCATTCAAAAATGTGGGGAGATTCACAAAGAGTGGACTGCAGCTGGAGTCAGTGCTTCAAGAACCACTACGCGCAGACGTATGCAAGACATGGGTTTCAGCTGTCGCATTCCTTGTGTCAAGCCACTTTTGAACAACAGACACCGTCAGAAGCGTCTCGTCTGGGCTAAAGACAAAAAGGACTGGACTGCTGCTGAGTGGTCCAAAGTTATGTTCTCTGATGAAAGTAAATTTTGCATTTCCTTTGGAAATCAGGGTCCCAGAGTCTGGAGGAAGAGAGGAGAGGCACATAATCCACATTGCTTGAGGTCCAGTGTAAAGTTTCCACAGTCAGTGATGGTTTGGGGTGCCATGTCATCTGCTGGTGTTGGTCCACTGTGTTTTCTGAGGTCCAAGGTCAACGCAGCCGTATACCAGGAAGTTTTAGAGCACTTCATGCTTCCTGCTGCTGACCAACTTTATGGAGATGCAGATTTCATTTTCCAACAGGACTTGGCACCTGCACACAGTGCCAAAGCTACCAGTACCTGGTTTAAGGACCATGGTATCCCTGTTCTTAATTGGCCAGCAAACTCGCCTGACCTTAACCCCATAGAAAATCTATGGGGTATTGTGAAGAGGAAGATGCGATATGCCAGACCCAACAATGCAGAAGAGCTGAAGGCCACTATCAGAGCAACCTGGGCTCTTATAACACCTGAGCAGTGCCACAGACTGATCGACTCCATGCCACGCCGCATTGCTGCAGTAATTCAGGCAAAAGGAGCCCCAACTAAGTATTGAGTGCTGTACATGCTCATACTTTTCATGTTCATACTTTTCAGTTGGCCAAGATTTCTAAAAATCCTTTCTTTGTATTGGTCTTAAGTAATATTCTAATTTTCTGAGATACTGAATTTGGGATTTTCCTTAGTTGTCAGTTATAATCGTCAAAATTAAAAGAAATAAACATTTGAAATATATCAGTCTGTGTGTAATGAATGAATATAATATACAAGTTTCACTTTTTGAATGGAATTAGTGAAATAAATCAACTTTTTGATGATATTCTAATTATATGACCAGCACCTGTATATGTCAACAAAAAATATTTATTAGTAACATGAAAATTACTTTTCTTTGGGAGGGTTTGCCTTCGCCATGCTTCCTGGAAGTAGAGGTAGGAAGTTGACAGCCTCATGTGACAGGAAGGAAGTGAATACCTTTTTTTTGTTCTTGAAATCCTTTATTTGGTTGTTTTCTTGCATTTCATTGAGACATAAAACATGGATAACATCTAGAAAAATACTAACAAAAGGAAAATGACAACTATACACTGCAGCAACTATAGTTGCCGGTGGGCTAAAATGGGTTAACGACACACACCTGAACTGAATGATGAATCAAATTAACAACCGGCAACAAACTCAACAGGGGGAAAGTGGAAACTGAAACAAAGTCCAAACTAAGTGAGACTGTGACAGTACGCCCCCTCCTGGACAGGTGAGACCTCACACCAACAGATGGATGGAGGAGGCTTCGGTGGAGGATGGAGATCCGGAGAGGGATGAACAAACAGAAAGTCCAGGGTGGTGCAGGTGGAGGAACTGACCAGGGGATGGTCTTGAACAAGAACAGACAGATGCTGACCCAGACCACAGCCAGGACTGTAAGTTTCATCTAAATTTAAATGTTGAATATGACTCCACACATACACCACATATATTGTGATTGCATTCTTTACAAAACTAAAGTTTTTATTTATTTTATTTTATTTATTTTACTTGTCTTTTAATCTAACACACAGTAAGAGGGAGTGATTTGTTTTGAGAGTCAGTTGTTCTTTTTGACACCTGTGTGTTGCTGTAACCTGTTTCATCAAACACTAACCTTCAGTGAAGATTCAAGATGGACTTTTCAGTAAAAACCTCATCATAAGATTCATTTAATTCAGATTGTTAATCATGTTATGAAAGCAACGACATAACTTTAAGGTTTGTTTTGTTTTTTGTAGAATGAATGATAGAAAGTGTTCAGTGACCTTACAAAATATTAATAATGACCAAATCAATAATATACAGGATTCTATCAATAGACTTCAGAAATGTGTGTATAATTGTTTGACATGTTTCAGTTGTTGGAAAATGTGTTTGTGACTGATCTACAGTCTTCAGGATAATGATTTAAATAGAGAGAGTCACTTTGCATTGTCACACATGCTTCAGTGCTCTGAGAGTGTTTATAGTGCTGTGAGTTTAACACTTCATGACTGAGAGCAGAACAGAACACAATCTTCATCATCACACAAGACAAAAGAACAACAATGAACACAATCACCTTCTTCATCTGGACTCTCACACTGTTTGCTCAAGGTTTGTGTAACGCAGCTCCACAATTATTCTCTTGAAATATTAAATGTTTATAATTTTAGATATTTTTTTAGAATTTATAATTGTATTATTATTTTCTTCTTCATCTTGTTCTTTCTCTCAGAGTGTAGAGGACAGTACACTGTAACTCAGAGTCCATCAATAACAGCAGCTCAACCAGGACAAGAAGTCAGAATAAACTGTAAAACCAGCAGTTCAGTGTATAATGGTAATTACTTACACTGGTACTTACAGAAACCTGGAGAAGCTCCTAAACTCCTCATATATTATGCAACAAGCCGTTATACTGGAACTCCATCTAGATTCAGTGGCAGTGGATCTGGCAGTGATTTCACTCTGACCATCAGTGGAGTCCAGACTGAAGATACAGGAGATTATTACTGTCAGAGTTGGCACTATCCAAACAGTGTATGGGTGTTCACACAGTGATAAAGAGTGGTACAAAAACCTCGGTCAGTCAGACGTCACAGTGATGCACTGATACAGCTGAGAGATACTGCAGCTGCTGATGGAGGATCACAAACAACACAATGGTGTATCAAACCTTTCAGAGACTTTATTTATTTATTATGACGTATTTAGTAAACATGTAACATACAATCTTATATCCCTTACTAAACTGGTCTAAAATCTGGAGAAAATGTGAGTGGTGCTCGTCTCTGCAAAACTACACTACAATATTATTTATATTAATTTACTGTAGGAAAGTCAATCCCTTTAATTGCTCTTCCATACTTCACTAGAGGGTCACGTCTTTTACATAACTGAATTCTACACACCTTTCCTTTAAAGAGGACCCATTATGCCAAATTCACTTTTGCATGGTGTTTGGACATAAATGTGTGTTGGCAGTGTGTGAACACAACCACCCTATAATGATAAAAATCCAACCTCTTTTTTTTTTTTTTTTTTTAATCCCCATAAATCATAAGCAGTGTCTCAGAACAAGCCGTTTCCAGATCCCGTGACGTCACATTAGCCACAGGCCCCGCCCACGAATGAGGATCATGGATTCTGCGCTGATGAAGACTAATTTATTCACTTTATAACTGTAAAACTTCGTTTACACATCACTGCCTGTATATGGATGCTTTAGATGCAAAATTAAATGGTAAGAAACGTTTCAGATTATAATGATGTTTTAGTTGACTGATGTTATTACTGACTTTATATATTTGAATGTGTTAAGTGTTTTTTCATTGCGGATGACGTCATTACGTCGGAGCGTAAAAGAACCAGTGAACCGTTTTTTTTTCAACTGGTTTATTGAATCGAACTGTCCGAAAGAACCGGTTTGTGGAAAAGAACCGAAATTCCCAGCACTAATCCTGACACCGGAGAACGAGCTCTTGAAGCTCCGCCCTCTTAGCCCGAGCGCAGCAGCTCATTTGCATTTAAAGGGCACACACTGAAAAGGCGTGTTTTTGCTCAACCCCAAAAAGTGGCAATTTTAACATGCTATAAAAAATTATCTGTGGGGTATTTTGAGTTAAAACTTTACATACACACATCAGGGACTTATTTTACATCTGGTAAATGGGGGCATAATAGGTCCCCTTTAAGACTGTGGCTGCATCCAAAATCACATAATGTGTCAAAAGAAGTATGTCTGAATTCACAGTATTTATAGAACAGGCAAAAAGTACCGAGATGATCTATTACTTTCAGTGAGATTCTGAACTGTGCATCTGATGGACACTTTACTATCCCATGAGGCCACAGGAGAGGATTTGTTAAAGTGAAGCGACCCAACTGCTGCTGGTAGGTCACATGATAATGACATCATGGTAAATGTAGTACGTCCAGATTACATTCATACACACTCATACTATACAGAACATACTTTTTTAGCAGCCATTAAGTAATTCCTTACTCAAAATAAGTATATATGTACGACGTTCTCAATATAATTCATAATCCCACGTTTATAACGAACAACGCGTTATGGTTATTGTGTTATTACAAACTGTGTACGCAGGTGGTAAAGTTAATGTGGTACCACTACACTAAGCTTACTTTTGTAGATGGTTTATAACGGTGTGTTACTGATTAAGAAATAACGTCAAAAAAAAAAAAAAATTGTGTTGTAACAGTTATTACTGCATGAAGATGAATGGTAACAATACCTGCAAAATACTGTTACATCCTGCAAGACTCCCGCTGCCATTCCTTCTCCAAAATATACCCTCAGCTGTTGTCAAGGCAACACTCCAAGTGTGTTGTGTCAAAACGCCCCACAGAACAGAGGGGCGGGGTGAGCAAAGCTCATTATCATTTAAAGACACATGCACTGAAATGGCTTGCTGAAAACAGAGCTGTTTTTGACCAGGTAAAATGAGTGTTTTCTTACAATACTAATGAGAATTTTTAATTAAAGTATATTACAAACTTTTCATTTAGACCCTGAAGAATCATATTAACTTGTACAAAAATGGCATTATATGACCCCTTTAAGGACAAGCATGTTACAATACTCTGATAAGTTTTAAGCCACAGAAGTCGCTCACTTAACACTGAATTTTGCAATATGATCGGATATCAAAGAGCATAAAGTCTAAGACAACAATTTAAGATAGCAATTTTTTTTTTTTTTTTACATAAATACATTTGCCTTCCATAGCAACTAGATAGCCTTAAAGGGATAGTTCACCCAAAAATGAAAATGTGATGTTTATCTGCTTAGCCCCAGGGCATCCAAGATGTAGGTGACTTTGTTTCTTCAGTAGAACACAAATGATGATTTTTAACTCCAACTGTTGCGGTCTGTCAGTCAAATAATGTGTGTAGCTGGGAACTCCATCTGTAAGAGTAAAATAAACACGACAGACAAATCCAAATTAAACCCTGCGGCTCGTGACAACACATTGATGTCCTAAAACACGAAACGATCGGTTTGTGCGACAAAACGAACAGTATTTATATCATTTTTTACCTCTAAAACACAACTATGTCCAACTGCCTTCAGCATCTGGTTAGTGAGGTCTGAACGCGCTCTGATGACGATCTCTCGCACTCATTGAAGCAAAACGCGAGACATCAGTTCCGTCATCAGAGCGCGTTTTCAGAGACCAGGAACTTAGCTTAGCTTCTGAAAACATTCAGAGATGAAGGAGAGTGGCGTGGATGCTTGATCTTCTCTTGATATCCTTCTTCATGCGGGGAGAGCAGATCCATCTGAACTTGTTCGAGTCCATGTCTAATTGCAGCGATGCAAGAAACAATGCTAACGTTAACTCAGTCACTTCCAAATCAGGCGGCTTATGATCAATGCAGCGAATTCGCGTGTACAAGAGGTGAAATCCATGTGGGGAACGAATCCCTCTCGCTAAACTCCCGATTGCACAATTCCTAGTGAGATGATGATGTTTTGCCTGTCGCATTCGCCATTTAATTAGCTCCTGAGAAATGCAATAGCTGCTGATAACACTGAGGAGCTTATATATGGATGCCGTGATAGGCGTCGTATTCCTATAGGAAGACGGGAGTCACCTGGGAGTCACCTGATGCGAGCTTGACTGACGTGACCTGCCAGAACTGACGCGAACGCTTGATATTTACCTCAGAAAAACATATTCAGTGACCATAAACTCATTAGTCAGCTAGAAAAGTGTACTCTAGAAAGCAGCATTCTGATAAATATAGATATGCACCGTTACATATTCATTATAATGTTCTTCAATATTTAATGCATGTTTAAATAAATCAGTTATGACAGCCACGTTTAAAAAACAAAACAAAAAAAACAAAACGAATTGGTGTAGAAATATGATTATGTAATTCTAAACTTTCTTTATTATAAAAAAAAAACATAATTGAGTGTAATTTAAGTGTTTGTATAAGTTAATTTTAACCTTCATTATTATAGTAAAGTAGTACCAACTGACTCCCATGTGTAGTTTACAGCATTAGTTGAGAGATTTTTTTTCCTCTAGAAAATTTGCCATGTACTGTAACTGATATACTACATCCAAAATAATCAATATTGAATCGAATTGAATCAAAATTGTTATCGAATCGAACCGCAAGCATGTGAATAGAAATCGAATCGAATGGTGAAAATTGTGTCAGTACCCAGCCCTAATATTTACTCTCTCCTCATTTAATTTTTGAGTCCCATAAAGTTTCATATCACATTTATGCCGATGACATTCAGCTCTATTTTCTGTTAAAATCTAATTCAGTGTCCTCTCTGCTAGCTTGTTTAGAGGACATTAAGGTTTGGATGGACAATAATTTCCTTCAGTTAAATCAGAAAAAGACTGATGTTATGTTGTTTGGCCCTTCACACCTTTTAAATAATCTAAGTTCTACCCTGGGCCCCCTTCAAGATAACATTCGTGATAAAGTTAAAAATCTGGGAGTTACATTTGACCCTGAGTTAAAATTTCATAAACAAATCAATTCTGTAGTTAGCGCCAGTTTTCTGCAGCTTAGGGGACTTCGCAAGCTTAAAAATATTCTGAGTTGTAGTGATTTGGAGACCGTTATTCATGCTTTCATCTCAGCCAGGTTGGACTATTGTAACGCTCTATACGCTGGAATAAATCAGTCCTCGCTCTTACGATTACAACTGGTACAGAATGCCGCAGCTCGTTTTTTGACAGGGACAAAAAAAGAGAGAACATATTACACCTGTGTTAGCATCACTTCATTGGTTACCTGTTCGATTCAGAGTTGATTTTAAGGTTTTAGTATTTGTATTTAAATCACTTCATAGTCTTGACCCTTCTTATATTTCAGACCTTCTCCTGTGAGAACGCTCAGATCTTCCACCCAGATGATATTAAATGGTCCAAAATCTCAACTTAAATCCAAAGGTGACAGAGCTTTCTCAGTTCTTGGTCCAAAGCTCTGGAATTCCCTGCCTTTTTCCTATTAGACTATCCCCTACTCTATCTACATTTAAATCTTCTCTTAAGACATACTTTTTTTTTCAGGCATATTCTTAATTTGATAATTTTCGTTTTAAATTGTTTTATTTTGCATGATGTTTTGTCTTAATTTTATTAATTTTGTTTAGCTTTCTTCCGATATATATTTTATTAGTATTTAAATTGTGTTGTATGAGGATGTTTTGTCTTGTATGTTGTGCAGCACTTTGGTCAGAATTTTATGTTGTTTTAAAGGGCTATAGAAATAAACTTGACCTTGACCTTGGTATACTAAACTAAACCAGTCTGGACCAACATGGCATTTATGCTGGTTTATGCTGGATTTTTCATTGACATTATCGTCCCACTCTCTCATCTGTCACCTTCCTCCAGTGCATTAAGTATGGATGTGATATTAATATACTTCCCTCATAATTCAGGAATGGGTGAATTGTCAGAGCAGAAAGTGGACTTTGTCACCATTAGAGTCCCACTTTCTTATCTGTCGCCCCTCCAGCACAAGTCAGTGATAGTGTAGACGTGGAGCTGAACTCTACAGGCCCTTCAGGAGCAGGTTTGGACACTAAACGAATGAGACAAACATTATAGTCTTTATCCACCTTGTTTTTAACATAAGAGCAGCTCGGCCATTTGTAAATTGAATGTGTCTGGCTTCAGGTGTCATTCGCTTCTGAAGACTTTGGGAAGAGAAGATACAATATGCTTATTCTTTGTCATTTATTTATGAGTGTTTCATCAACTTTGGGCACCTAATATCCCAGGGGTTGAATTTTATTAAAATATAACAGATATAACTTTTGTCTTTTTGTTATAATCCTTTAACCAGACTATCAATGAGAAACAAGAAGTTAAATCAGACTTTATAAACATTGTATTTCAAGCTTGTCAATTCTTTGGAGCCCCTAAAGGGACATGGTGAAGGGAAAAAATATATGATAGGAGAAAACAAAAAGAAAAAAAAAGTCAATGCTTTTGCGTTCCACCGAGAAAGTTTGCATTCGCCTGCAAAGAGCTCAGAGGGTTTTGTGAGCAAATGCAAAATTTATCGGGGTAACGTAAAGGCATTGACTTATTATTTTTCCTTCCATCTCATATTTGTTTGTCCCATGTTCCCTTTAGGGGGTCCATAGACTTCACATATGAATTCTGGGTGAGGGAAAACACATTGACAATGAATTTCAAACCTGCTTCTCCTTGGAATACCATGCAATGAAATGTTTATTTTGGGAATTGTCTTTGAAATGTCTTTGAGAGTGAGCTGCAGTCTTCAGGATAATGATTTAAATAGAGAGAGTCACTTTGCATTGTCACACATGCTTCAGTGCTCTGAGAGTGTTTATAGTGCTGTGAGTTTAACACTTCATGACTGAGAGCAGAACAGAACACAATCTTCATCATCACACAAGACAAAAGAACAACAATGAACAAAATCACCTTCTTCATCTGGACGCTCACTCTGTTTGCTCAAGGTTTGTGGTAAAATATTCATAATGATTTATAATTTCTTTTAAAATGTGAAATATATTTGATTTTCTTTTCTTTTTTTCTTTCTTTCAGAGTGTAGAGGACAGTACACTGTAACTCAGAGTCCATCAACAATAACAGCTCAACCAGGACAAGAAGTCAGAATAAACTGTAAAACCAGCAGTGGAGTGTATGATGGTGATCGTTTAGCCTGGTACTTACAGAAACCTGGAGAAGCTCCTAAACTCCTGATTTATTGGATCAACAGACTCCAGTCAGGAACTCCATCTAGATTCAGTGGCAGTGGAGCTAGATATGGAACTGATTTTACTCTGACCATCAGTGGAGTCCAGACTGAAGATACAGGAGATTATTACTGTCAGAGTTTCCACTATCCAAACAGTCAATATGTGTTCACACAGTGATAAAGAGTGGTACAAAAACCTCGGTCAGTCAGACGTCACAGTGATGCACTGTTACAGCTAAGAGATACTGCAGCTGCTGATGGAGGATCACAAACAACACAATGTTGTATCAAACCTTTATATTATATGGCGTTTATAATGTTAGTGGTGCTTGGTCCTGCAAAACTTGCCACTACAATGTAATTAACTGCTGGAAAGTTAGTCACTTTAATTGCACTTCCATGCTTCATCACTAGATGGCGTGTCTGTTACATAACTGAGTTCTCTATCTGTCAGTCACTTTTACGTTGTGTCCATGTGACGACACTAGTGTAGTGTTTCTTAACCTTTTTTACTTGATGGCCTCCTCCTTCATACTGCAGTGCCCCCCTAAGATGCCTGACATTTCCTCTTATACTGAACTTCCACAGCAAAGAGAGAAAAGTGTTTGTATTTAAGTCTTTTTATTAACATTTGTTTGCATTATTACTCTTCTACTGCATGCTTTGTAATATTCTTTAATATTCTTTTTGAAAACATAATTGGTAAATTAAAGTTATGCTTTATAACTTAAAAGAAGTCCCTCTGCTAAATTATAATACTCTGATGTTATCCAGGTCGAGTGATTACATCTGTGCCAACAGAACGATTGAAACTCCCATCTAAAGCCTGTCGGTTCACGTCGTCCCTGATAACAAGAACTTAATGCTGTTGGACAGGCTGTCTCTGCTGTACATGCCACGGACATGAACGAGGATAGTCCCGACCCAGCACACATGCAGGAACTATGCTCGTTTACCGATTTATTAATAATTAATAATCATCAATAATTAATAATAATAATAAAAAAGTTTTCAAAAACGTAATTTCTCTCATCACTACAGCAAACATTTTGAACATGTGTATGTTTGGCTTTATATTCATTGATACATCAGACCATGTAACATTGTATCTGGAATGGTAAAACATTGTTGATTATCTTAAGTGTCTGAATTTCTCAGAAGCTCTTATAGCGCTGCAGGACTAGCCTACAGCAAACACTGAACCAGACTATTAAATGTTGAGCAAGGGATCTCATTGGCTGCAGGATCAGCAGAGACCAATCAGCCTGAGTCATTTGGTATTGATGTGATTGCTTACAGACTGCATGTAAAGGACCGATCGAAGCCTGTGCCATCTTCAGTTTCATGACTGAACTAGATTTCTGACATGACAATTCTTGGAGAGTTTGTCATGGTAATGAATATGACAATGTTAATGTGTTTGGTCTGCTGCTGTTGATTATATCTGCTGTAGAGTACAGAACTTTCCACTGCCAAAACACACACAACATGCTGCTGCTGTACGAGCAAACATGAATCACCCCATAGCAGATCTGGACAGGTGGAGCTGGGGGAGGTGGAGGGTTTCTGAAAGTACACTGCACTGCTACAGCAAACAATAGACAAGTGTTTGAATGTTGAGCAGCAAGATCATTGACTACTGATACAGCAGGAATCATTCAGTTGTGTCCTGTAGAGAATGATGTGTAAATGTGTATGTCTGACTCTGTATATTTACTGTTACTGTGATTTGGTGATGTAAAGCCTTTCTTTTAACCCTGTCAGTAAAACTATTGGACTCTGAATGTATATCGTCCTGATCTCTCTTCTGTCTTTTGCATTCAGAGGGTGTTTTACATGAGCGGCACATGCTTCACTGCTCTGAATGTGTTTATAGCTCTATGAACTGAACATGACATGATCAAGAGCTCTTCTTCATCAACCAACAAACATGACTTTCAGCTGCAGCTGCTCATAAACACAATCACACACAACACTGATCACAGACAAACACTAATAACACTAGATCATCTAAATCAACATCAATCTTGTGTTTATGAAAGAGAATGAGTCAGTGTTTAATATGATCATCATGTTTTAGGTGTAATATATGATCCCTGTCAATCAAACTGAACAGACTGAATTCAGTCACTTCTGCTGTCTGGACGTGATGCTTTCTATTTGATTTTCATGACATTTTCATATATATTTTCATCACCATATTTTCAGCAGAAGTGAAACTGGTGTGTTCCAGTCCAGATCATGTGACCAATCAAACAGTGAGACTGAAAAGCCCATTTGCATTGTCAGGGTGGAGTGATTCTGATCCTCTCAGAATAGAGCAGCTCTGTCTCCAGAGACCATGTTCAAACCCCAAGAGCTTTATTTGACATTTACTGCTACATCAAGCTGGTGAAAAGCACCTGCATCTTCATCTGTTAGTTGAATGATGTTGTCAGACACAAAGTGAACTTGTTGAGAAGCTTTATTGAATGTTACAGCAGATTGAAAGATCACACAGTGCTTTGACACGCCAGCTCTCTTTCAGTATTGAGTTGTAAATCACTACAGCTGCAGCACTAGACTCATGTGAATCCTGCCTGACACAGGACACTCAGATACGGCTCATCTTCAGGAGAGAAACATCAGCACTCAGAGCTCTTGTGGAACGAGACCTCATGAGGAGCTCCATCATGTGTTACTCTGCAGACGTACACCTCTCCCTTTTCCCAGCGTGCTTTGCTGAGGGTCAGGACGCTACTGCGGCTGTAGCGGCCGTCCCGCTGGCTCTCTGCGCTGGTCACGACCCCCTCAGTGACCTCTGACCCGTCCAGTGTCCAGCTCACCAGCGCCCCCTGTGGAGAGTAAGAGCTGAGCAGGCAGAGCAGTGCGGCTGAGTCTCCAGAGATCTGCAGAGAAGAGGGCGGCAGCAGAGACACTGAGGGCTTCACTGTGGGACCAGCTGCAGGAGACAAACACAACACATTCACAAACACAAAGAAAACACACTGTTTCACTCACAGCATTTCAACAGCAGCAAAAATCATGACAATCTGATCCTTCATGTCATTCAACATCACTAGAGCTCATATAATATACAATATACAAACTACACAATCACTATATACATTTAAATCAAACCTCAGAAATGAAACTCAATATACTGAGACACTGACTGCTTTAATTCCAGCAGTTTTTATATCTAAACATAAAGTACTTAAATTTTACTTGAGATATTCAGCTAAAAATTTAACTCAATTTCAAACAGAATTAAAACAACTGAATCATATACATATATTTTGTTTGTATTAAATTACACTTTGTACACTGAATTACAAGCACAACATGAGCAAAAGAGATTCAGTTTCACTGACTGAACTACAGAAAATATCAACATTTACAATCTGATGCCAAATTTCTTTTTCCCCCCCATGATATCTACAATAAAAGATGAACTATATGAACACAGTGTAGAAATAAATGAAGGAAAATTAAACTAGTAATAAACTGAATAAACTCATAGTGAGACACATTATGGAAAAATATTTAGATTTTTTTGAAAGGAATAATGTCGTTCTTCTGAATGAATAAATATGACAATATCATTGTTTTAGATTTAATAATTATAAAACAATATCAGTAAGACTTAAAGCCTTTATACACAATGAATTATACAAGTATTTTTTAATGCATTAATTAAGCATCATTATACACATTATACTGCATGTATGATCTCATGAATAATTCATTAAGCAGTTATAACACATTATAATATCATCTATTCACTGTTACACCTTTAGAAAGTATAATGGGGTAAAACAAATTGCAAACAACCAATTTCAGATGTAACATTGAATTTGTCAATATAATGGCTTTTAATTTTGGTTACAATTATTTATGAAAAGGCACATAACACATTATACATAAATGCTTCAAGTAAAGTTTCAGCACAATATTATTATTTTAAAAAAAAATGTTTTTGTTTCAGCTGTAAAACACTTTCTGAATCTAAATTGTATTGTTTTTTTAAAAATTGTTAATTAAAAGGACTTACCGAGCACCAGTTTAGTTCCTCCACCGAAAGTCCACCACAGTGATACAATCTAATGAAACGGTCGTACAAAAACCTCTATTCCACTCGAGTGAACACAAACTCCAGCAGAGAGAGAGAAACAACACTTCAACACACTGATATTAGAAGAAACTCAGATCTTCTCAACACTCAAACATTCAGTTTGGATGAAATGCTTCTCAAAAAGGAAAAACAAACACACTTTTATTCAAAATGTTTGTTATCAAGTGTAACTATTTTCATGATCATTTGAAGAGTTTATTGATCTCATTTACAAGAGACATTATTCATTTTGACTTTATATCCTATATTTCTCATTCATTCTCTTGTCGTGTGCTGATATAACACTGTTTAAAGAAATATATCTGATGATCTGTGACCTCTGAGGTGACCTTTGACCTCTTTTATCATGGATGATGTTGTGGAGTTTCTCATAATGATCTTCTGTTCTTCATATGAAGCTCAATCATCATGATTCACAGAAAAACCTGCAGCTTCAAATAAATTAATCAATAATTCTGAACATTTCATAAGCACATTGTTTAATCTAGTGTCACATGACCTGATTATGAGTCCTGATGAACATGTCAACCTTCATCAAAACACCATCATGTATCTTTTTTTTTTTTTTTTGTTTACTCTAAATACAGTAAAACTTTTTCTCATTGTTAACATGTTTTTAAACATGTAGTACAACTGTACTCACAAAAAAATAATTATTGTGTTTGACAAATATGTTTAAAATGATCGACTATATACTATACTAATGATAAATAAATATAAATACTAATGATACTATAGTCATTTTAGGGGCCTAAAAAAAAATCTTTTATTTTTCTTCCTTAAGTTGGCCACCATTTTGAGATCACATGACCAGCTGAATGCTGCTCACTTTCCCTGCGTCCCAATGTCCATACTATCCATCCTAAATAATATGTGAGATTAAAATAATGTGTCCCAAAGCATAGTAAGTTGGAAAGGGTATGCCAAAAGTCCCCGGATGGTCTACTATTTCCGGTAGATTTTGGAAGTGTGGATCCGTGCACACTATAAAGGCTAATATTGCCCACAACCCATTGCGCTTTGGATGAGGATTCAGTTCAGAACTACAAACACGAGTAAAAAGTGTTAAAAAACTACAAAACATGGCGGATATGCGCGACCGACGCTGAGAGGTTTGAGTGACTAATAATCAGTTCAACCTGATAGAAAATATTTATTTAATGTTATCCGTGTTATATTTCACCTAATACCAATGTGGACTTTTATAAAGATCTGATTGGCCATTAACTTTTAAATGCATCATTATGCATTAATATGAGGAGAGTTCTCCACATGAAAGACCCGCGACTGCAGATCAACGTGCTACTGCATTTCTCTCCGATACGGTAGGAAATTAGCTAAATGAAATGTGGAGGATGTAAGATGATTGACAGGCCAGTTTATGGTGACAGGATGCGACAGAGAGCAAAGACGCAATTGTATGACGTGACAGTATGTCCCAAAGCTTGTCTACTCTTTTGCTAAAGTATGTACTTTTTGTTCACAGAAAGAGTACATACTTTTAGGGCGTAATATAAGTAGGCGAATTGGGACGCAGCATCAATCTTGGTCACATATTATCAGAAACATTCACCTTATATAAATGAATCATGAATGAGAGTGAATAGATTATTTCTACAGCGGCACTGAAAGCTGAAAATGCTTCATCCACACTGACAGATGTTCATATAAAGTCAAAGACTAGTGTCTTATCAGTCTGCAAAACATAAACAAAAAACATTTTATAATTAAAATTAAAAAATATTTACAATAATCAATATTTACAATTATTACAAACAACATCAATATTAGGTTGCACTTTATTTCGAGGGTCACTTTTGATATTCTACTAACTATAAGTAACTTGTCAACTACATGTCAACTAACTCTCATTAGTGTATTAGTAGACTGTAGTAGACTGTTAGGTTTGGGTTCAGTTAAGTAGAATAAGTTGACATGTAGTTGTAAAGTTACTTACAGTCAGTAGAATGTCTGAAGTAGACCACTGAAATACCAAATCTTATATGTAGAGAGTTTATTAGTTTGTTAGCAGCTCACGTTGTAAATCCTGCCCACTTCTTTGCATTGTCACACATGCTTCAGTGCTCTGAGAGTGTTTATAGTGCTGTGAGTTTAACACTTCATGACTGAGAGCAGAACAGAACACAATCTTCATCATCACACAAGACAAAAGAACAACAATGAACAAAATCACCTTCTTCATCTGGACTCTCACTCTCTGCATTCAGGGTAAATATCTTCTATAAATATCTTGAAAAATAAACAACCACATCTTATTTACAGTCCAATAACCATTAATGACTAAAATATGTTAATTTCAGAGAGCTGGGGACAAGTGACAGTGACTCAGAATCCAACAATAAAATCCATCAAACAAGGAGAAACTGTTACAATCAGCTGTAAAACCAGTCAGCCGATTTCTGGCTGTAGTAACTGTGTGTCTTGGTATCAGCAGAAACCTGGAGAAGCTCCTAAACTCCTCATTTATTACATAAGAAGCCTTCAGTCAGGAACTCCATCTAGATTCAGTGGCAGTGGATCTGACTATGGCAGTGATTTTACTCTGACCATCAGTGGAGTCCAGACTGAAGATACAGGAGATTATTACTGTCAGAGTGCACACAGCATCAACAGTAACTGGGTGTTCACACAGTGATAAAGAGTGGTACAAAAACCTCGGTCAGTCAGACGTCACAGTGATGCACTGATACAGCTGAGAGATACTGCAGCTGCTGATGGAGGATCACAAACAACACAATGACAATGTTTAGCAAAGTTTCGAAAGACTTTAAAGGTAAATGTAATATATAAGATTTAAATACATTCTCTTAACCCAGTTTATTGTTCATTGACTACTCTTAGTATGCCATTCATAGGTTTATTTCCCCTAAATGTGTAAACATTGAAACTCCCAGGCACCATCAAGACATTGAGAGCGTCCGCTCAGATCCGTCAATCTCTTTCCAGATGAGACCATGACTGACACGTTACATGTGAAAATACCTTCAGTTACAGAGTGAAGGCCAAAATTCACTGCATTTAGACCCACAAAGATCAATCAGGTCTTGAACGTGTCAAGGCGAACAGGGCATTGGATCCTCCTACAGCACTGGCCCTCCAATTCTGAAGGGGGAATTAAACACAAAGTAAAACACAAACAAACACACACTTTACACAATATTTGTACATATATCTGTAAAAGCCTTTAATCAGCTCAACATGTGCCTCCAAGAAACAAACAAAAACACAACAACAACCGAACCTGTTCTATGCAGTCAATGGGGCGCTGCGTCCGACGGCAGGAGCAACCTGGTTTACAAACTAAATGAACCACAAGCAAATTCAAAATAACTAAATACAAAAAAAGAACACAAATTAACAAATCAATTAAATCACAATACAGTTAGAACAAGCAAAAACAAATCAATCCCAAAAGAATGAGAGAAAAAAAAAAAAAAAAAGAAAAAAACTCACTGGTGGATAACTGCCCGTTGTACACCCCCTCAAGACTTTGATTTGAGTTGATACATACGACAGTTCAAAATTAGGAGTAAAGCACCAGGCAGCAGGCCAGACTAATGACCCGACTGATCCCACAAGTGTCGCATGCTGGAAGAAATCGGTTAGGATTAACGAGTAAACACAGTGCGATATCACATGAACAACGGCGGTCAAACTAATAGTGCTGATCTGATGGTCCGGTCCAGCAGCACAATTACACAGGCTGATCTCACACAGCTCCAAAGATTGATCCCAGAAACAATATAACGGCCACGAGAACACAGTTCGATGTCCAAGCAGTCATCTATGGTGAAGCAAACATGAACGGCAGACATCCAAGCAGCAGTTTAAAGGGAAACCAAAGACCGCTGCATCTCTTGCATTGACTCAGACATTAACTGTGTAAATACAACACACTCCAAGAGTAAGGATCACTAGCTAGGTCACTAATAAGCAACCAAACCCATAGTAGAAATGTCTGTCAAATGGCGACTCCCATAACACAGGAAACTCCATGGTAGATAGAATGCATTTCCATGGAAACAGCCATCACTAAATGCATCCCACAAATGCTCCTCAATCCACACTACAATGAAATAATGTAACCCTGCATGGCACAAACAAACAGCCCACATCACGGCTGAATACTCCTACCTCTCGGACATTCACACGGTGCGCCGGAAATCCTGTAACTCCGTCACTGACGCTAGGCAGACGCACTTCTGCATAATGTCAATACTGACGCTTTTATATTCCACCAAACAAGAGCACAATTAAAACCCGCCCCCTCCACATCTATCTGAAAAGGTAGAAACACTTCTACAACCACACAAAATCATGATGGAAATCTATAGATCCCCAGTTGATTTAGCTTCAAAAGACATTGATTCATTAACTGGGAATTACCATTGTGTTGGTTTTGTGTGGTTGTAGCAGTAGTTTCTACCTTTTCAACAGAAATGACCTTTATCAACTCTAGAGGTCCCATCCACTTGCATTATATGGACTCACAGAGAGGAGTTATTTCTTTAAAAATGTTTGTGTTCCTCTGAAGAAAGACATTTACATATAGGATGACATGAGTGAGTAAATGTGAGAATTTTCCTTTTTGTGTGGAGTATCCCTATAACACATGAGGAGAGCATCAACTGTAGCACAAATGAAGAGCAAATGAGAGAAGAGTAAATATGACCTTACCTCTTCAATCTGAAAGAGTGCAGTCCCCAAAAAACTGGACTGTTCTGTACCACATTTCTCCTTGTGTAGGAGAACGTTTTAGACAACTTTTCTTTTACTACTGATCCGAAATCAGTCAGTAGCTCACATCATTTTTCAAGGCTTTCATCTGTTTCTCCAGTTGGATTAGCAGGGCAAAAGTTAACCTCTGCTCTCTTCGGTTTCTTCACATTTTTGGCTAGAAAGCATTTATCCCTGGTCTTGTTCTTCAATGAATTAAGAGCAACTTCTAAAGTGTTACCCTTGTCATGTTATCACCTTGCTTTTATGACATGTTATTTCATTTGTGTTATGTACTGTATTGCAATAACATGGCCTCGCCCCCTTTGTTGTGTGTTCTCAGGGGCGGGGTTTATGTAAATTGTAGGGTTAGTGATGTCACCAATCCAGGAAGAAGCTTGTTGTAGTCCCTACCAGCTGTTTGTTGTAGTCCTTAAACAGAATTCTTTAAAAGAAAATATCTCCCTTTGCTTTGAACTTTGAGCATCGTAACTTTGCAGATGTTGTTTATGTTCAAACAGCAACATTACACACTAACTAAAGTTAAAAAAGTCAAATCATAATCAACCACCCCTTTAAGAAATGTGTGTATTTACCTGTAAAAACAAACCTGGAAAGAGACGTGAGGCTTTGAGGAGAAAAACGAGAGATTCTTCGTTCATTCCAGTGAATTATTAATGGGATATATCGTACATTATATCGGAAGAACAGACCACAAACATGCAGTATATGTTGTCCTTTTTCATACTATTACAGCGGCATGAAAGGGACAAAAGAAAATAATCACGAGGATAGAAAGCAGTGACTGAAAAGAGCTCTTGCCATAGATATTCGTTATAACATGTTACGTTAAAATACCAAGCGTTACGTAATTCTCATGATGTCTGAATATAAAACATGAAAGAAAAATTGACAGCTCATTCAGTCAGTGACAGATAAGCTTTATTTGTAGGGCAACCTTATGATTTGAAACGATTAATTTCAGTCTTTTTAAACGGAAGTTCCCCAAACCGGAAGTGCAACCCATAATTTGTAACGCAGTAGGCTAGTCAGGAATAAGGTGGATAGGGCCAGCATGGGAAGTGGGAGTGCTGTGGACCAGCTACACCAGCAGTTTTTCTTGACCAGTTAGACCAGGACTAAACCAGTCTGGACCAACATGGCATTCATGCTGGTTTATGCTGGATTTTTCAGCAGGGTGAGTTGACATTATCGTCCCACTCTCTTATCTGTCACCTTCCTCCAATGCATTAAGTATGGAGGTGATATTAATATACTTCCCTCATAATTCAGGAATGGGTGAATTGTCAGAGCAGAAACTGGACTTTGTCACCATTAGAGTCCCACTTTCTTATCTGTCGCCCCTCCAGCACAAGTCAGTGATAGTGTAGACGTGGAGCTGAACTCTACAGGCCCTTCAGGAGCAGGTTTGGCTTTGGGAAGAGAAGAGAAGATACAATATGCTTATTCTGTGTCATTTATTTATGAGTGTTTCATCAACTTTGGGCACCTAATATCCCAGGGGTTGAATTTTATTAAAATATAACAGATATAACTTTTGTCTTTTTGTTATAATCCTTTAACCAGAATATCAATGAGAAACAAGAAGTTAAATCAGACTTTATAAACATTGTATTTCAAGCTTGTCAATTCTTTGGAGCCCCTAAAGGGACATGGTGAAGGAAAACAAAATATGATGGGAGAAAAAAAAAAAAAAAAGTCAATGCTTTTGCATTCGCCTGCAAACAGCTCAGAAGGTTTTGTGAGCGAATGCAAAATTTCTCGGGGTAACGCAAAAGCATTGTTATTCCTTCCATCTCATATTTGTTTGTCCCATGTTCCCTTTAGGGGTCCATAGACTCCACATATGAATGCTGGGTGAGAGAAAACACATTGACAATGAATTTCAAACCTGCTTCTCCTTGGAATACCATGCAATGGAATGTTTATTTTGGGAATTGTCTTTGAAATGTCTTTGTGACTGATCTACAGTCTTCAGGGTGAAGATTTAAATAGAGAGAGTCACTTTGCATTGTCACACATGCTTCAGTGCTCTGAGAGTGTTTATAGTGCTGTGAGTTTAACACTTCATGACTGAGAGCAGAACAGAACACAATCTTCATCATCACACAAGACAAAAGAACAACAATGAACAAAATCACCTTCTTCATCTGGACTCTCACACTGTTTATTCAAGGTTTGTGTAATGCAGCTCCAATTATTCTCTTGAAATATTAAATGTTTATAATTTTAGATGGTAATTTTTAGAATTGATAATTTTATTTTTATTATTTTTTTCTTCTTGTTCTTTCTTTCAGAGTGTAGAGGACAGTACACTGTAACTCAGACTCCATCGATACTAACAGCTCAACCAGGACAAGAAGTCAGAATAAACTGTAAAGCCAGTAGTACAGTGTATGATGGTGATGAGTTACACTGGTACTTACAGAAACCTGGAGAAGCTCCTAAACTCCTCATATATGATGCATCAAGCCGTTATACTGGAACTCCATCTAGATTCAGTGGCAGTGGATCTGGCAGTGATTTCACTCTGACCATCAGTGGAGTCCAGACTGAAGATACAGGAGATTATTACTGTCAGAGTGCACACTATCCAAACAGTCAATATGTGTTCACACAGTGATAAAGAGTGGTACAAAAACCTCGGTCAGTCAGATGTCACAGTGATGCACTGATACAGCTGAGAGATACTGCAGCTGCTGATGGAGGATCACAAACAACACAATGTTGTATCAAACCTTTCAAAAACATTTATTTATTTATTTTGATGTACTAAGCATGTAACACAATCTTTATATTATATAAATGTTAGTGGTGCTTGGCCCTGCAAACCTTTCCACTACAATGTAATCGAACTGCAGGAAAGTCCGTCACTTTAATTGCACTTCCATGCTTCATCACTAGATGGCGTGTCTGTTACATAACTGAGTTCTCTATCTGTCACTCACTTTGACGTTGTGTCGATGTGATGACACTAGTGTAGTGTTTCTCAACCTTTTTTACTCGATGACCTCCTCCTTCACTAGATCAATACTGCAGTGCCCCCCTAAGATGCCTGACATTTCCTCTTATACTGAACTTCCACAGCAAAGAGAGAAAAATGTTTGTATTTAAGCCTTTTTTATTAACAAAACATTTGTTTGGATTATTACTCTTCTACTGCATGTTTTATAATATTCTTTTTGAAAACATTTACAACTTATAATTTATAATTTATAGCTTTATAACTTAAAGAAAATAACTTAAAGAAATCTGAAAAGAAACCTGTGCTAAATTATAATACTTTGATGTTATCCAGGTCGAGTAATTGCATCTGTGCCAACAGAACGATTGAGACTCCCATCTAAAGCCTGTCGGTTCACGTCGTCCCTGATAACAAGAACTTAATGCTGTTGGACAGGCTGTCTCTGCTGTACATGCCACGGACATGAACGAGGATAGTCCCGACCCAGCACACATGCAGGAACTATGCTCGTCAACTGATTTATTAATCATTAATAATCATCAATAATTAATAATAATAATAAAAAAGTTTTCAAAAACGTAATTTCTCCTATCACTACAGCAAACATTTTGAACATGTGTATGTTTGGCTTTTTATGCAATGATACATGCAGGTCAGGTCATTGTATCTGGAATGGTAAAACATTGTTGACTTATCTTAAGTGTCTGAATTTCTCAGAAGCTCTTATAGCGCTGCAGGACTAGCCTACAGCAAACACTGAACCAGACTATTAAATGTTGAGCAAGGGATCTCATTGGCTGCAGGATCAGCAGAGACCAATCAGCCTGAGTCATTTGGTATTGATGTGATTGCTTACAGACTGCATGTAAAGGACCGATCGAAGCCTGTGCCATCTTCAGTTTCATGACTGAACTAGATTTCTGACATGACAATTCTTGGAGAGTTTGTCATGGTAATGAATATGACAATGTTAATGTGTTTGGTCTGCTGCTGTTGATTATATCTGCTGTAGAGTACAGAACTTTCCACTGCCAAAACACACACAACATGCTGCTGCTGTACGAGCAAACATGAATCACCCCATAGCAGATCTGGACAGGTGGAGCTGGGGGAGGTGGAGGGTTTCTGAAAGTACACTGCACTGCTACAGCAAACAATAGACAAGTGTTTGAATGTTGAGCAGCAAGATCATTGACTACTGATACAGCAGGAATCATTCAGTTGTGTCCTGTAGAGAATGATGTATAAATGTGTATGTCTGACTCTGTATATTTACTGTTACTGTGCTTTGGTGATGTAAAGCCTTTCTTTTAACCCTGTCAGTAAAACTATTGGACTCTGAATGTATATCGATGTGGAGTGAAGCAGAAATAGCAGTTGTTTTTAATGTGTTTTCTCTCACTCCAGGATTTAAAGAAGCGGTTTCTTTCTCCAGTGGTTGGGAAATATGCATATTAACTAATCAGATTTAGTCTGAAAGGTAAGTTAGAAAGTTCTTGCTTATAGAAGTGTTATATAAAAGTAATATGACATTCACAGTCGTGCTGCTCTTCATGTCTATGGTAGAATCACAGCCGTGCTGATATTCAGTATAACTGCACTCTTGATCATGTGAAACTGATTAAATGTGGCAGGATGAAAAAACAGCACAACACCATCAATCTTTTAAACACAACTTCAGCAAGGGCGTGTAACACTAATAAAAATATGGCAGTGTGTATGTGTGTCACAGTGCTGTGTTGTTAACACACATGAACACGAAGGGAAACAGGCAGTCTTTAATAAATCCACAGGAATATCATCAACCAGAGAACAGCAATCCAACAAAACTGAACCATAACTGGTAAGTAATTTTGGCTGCACAGCAGCTGTTAAAGAAAATTGTGTCATTGTCCAGCAATAGTTATTAATTTAGTTAATTTATCTATATATCAGCACTGGAGAAAACAGTGATGTCATCGTCCAGCTCAGTTCAGTTCGCATACAACGGTGTCAATGCAGGCAGATTTTCACATTTTCACAAGCTTGCAATTCGATTCGATATAAGTTATTTTAGATATACTGTATATCAGGTACAGTACATGGCAAATTTTCTCAAGAAATAAAAAATCTCTCAACTAATGCTGTATAATATACATGGGAATCAGTTGGTAATGGTTAACATGAACTGATTTGTATACAAACTTAAATTACACTTAAGGGGATTTTTATAATAATAAGTTATAATAGGCCTACTAACTTTAAAATTATTTCTACTCTAATTCTTTTTTTTTATAAACACTTAAATGGTGGCTGTCAACTTGACGGATTTATTGAAAAATGCATTACATAGGCTATTGAGAACATTAAAAATTATAATTACTATGTAATATGGTGCATATATTTAGCTAAATGCTCCTCTCTAGAGTTAATTTTTCTAGCTGACTAACGAGTTTATGGTTACTGAATATGTTTGTTCTGAGGTAAATGTGACGTTACGTTTGTTTGTTTACAAGCTCAACCTCGGGAGAAATGGCGGGGTCCACCTCGTAGCCGGAGAGCCGATGAAGTGGAGAGACACTGAATACCTAGGCGGCCGTGACGGAGCCGCAGCAATGACAGAAGAACAAAGTCATACTCACAAAACAAAATGGCGTCCACCCCCCTACAAACATACCACATAAATATAAAAAATTTCAGGTCAAAAACACTCAAAGTAAAGCCACTAAACTCACTTTCACTGTACAATTCAACAAACAACTAGCGTGGCAAACAACTCTTTGGGCCCCGGACACAGATCTGTGTGGAGGAAATATCCTCAGTCTCTCTCCAAGCGAAGCTACTGTGGGTCTCTTTACTCCAGGAGTCTGTTCCAGAAAACAAGGTTAACTTACCGTCAAATATACCCTGATTAACACAAACCTTGCTTACCCAAGGTATGCTGGTTCCAAACCCACAGTCTGGAGTAAGTTCAGTCAAACCGGAGTATGAAACTGACCACACAAAGACATTCTCAACCAAGTGCTGAATCCAGGAGTCAAGGAATGGAGAACACAAGAAATAAAGTATACAGCAAGAGGGAAAAAAAAACTTTTCAGTAAAAACCTCATCATAAGATCCATTTCATTTGGATTGTTAATCATCCACATGGACATTGGTGCTTGGACCCTGATGATTGCCGCTTAGGGCTATATTTTCAACTACAAATGATAAAATACTGCTTCTTACCTGTAAACCACTGAACCGTTTAGTTCCTGTGTGTTTAACCGATCTTCTATCATGCTACAATCCATCACGCTCTTTCAGGTCACAAAACTCTGGACTTTTGATACAACCACGAATATCAAAGTCTAATAAAGGAGGAGCTTTTTCACATTTTGGCTCAGGAAAAATCTTCCTGATAATGTTCGAGGCTCAGAAACACTCTCTCTTTTTCAGATTAAAGACACATCTCTTTATCCAAGCATTCACACAACGCTTCTCATAAACTTACTACAATTATACTGTATCTGATGAAATGTTATGATCGTCACATGATCATCTTCTGCCTGAAATGCTATGAACAGCAGCTATGCTAATTCTTCTCCTTTTGCTTCCCTGTTTCTACCTCAGATACCTTATACTGTAATCATTATGAGCACAAGTTGTTATTGCTGCTGAATCACGAACACATTCATTTCTCAACTGAGTGTGACATTAACTAACCTCATATATATTATACACTGCCCAGCCAAAAAAAAAGTTGGAATCATTTTCACACATGAATTGGCACTGACCTTAATTTCATTGAAAGTCTTTGGGACTTTACAGAGTGCTGAATGATGCAAAAAATGATGCACCTCTTGATGGAAATAAATGTTGTGATGTTATTTCCATCAAGAGGTGCATTAATTTTTGGTCAAGACCTTGTATTGACAATGCAAGAGTCCTGCACTCTGTAAAGTCTCCTCCAGCACTTCCAAAAGGCTTTCAATGAAATTAAGATCTGGACTCAGAGGTGCCGATTCATGTGTGAAAATAATTCTTCGTGCTCTCTGAACCATTCTTTCACAATTTTAACCCTGCTGAATCTTGACATTGTCATCCTGGAATATGGTCATGATGTGTCTTCCTACATGGTTGTTCAAAAAATGAAAAGCTACACACTCCATCTTTAAGGTTTAAAAGAACCGGTGCCAAACATATAACATGCTAGAAACATAATAATCACTGTAATAATGATCCATCCATAGATTCTCAAGTATTTGTCTATTAAAATGACAGTGACAGTGATATATATATATATTCATCACTGTCATATGGACATTATTTTGACACACTAATCTCTGACTAAATTGTAATATTGAAACAAGCATTTTCTGTAAAGTTGCTTTATATGTGTTGTTAAAAGCACTATAAATAAACTTGAACTGAATGGGATTTTGAAGATTTATTTCTCTTTTCATTTTGTAAACAGACTGACAAAAGACATTTTCAGTTAAAAGTCACAAATTCAATAGAAATGCAAATGACCTGCATGTATTTGTGAGATGATGTGTCAAAGCAGAAGTCGTCTCAAGCTGGTTTTGTGATCTTGACAATCAGTTCAATGTTCTTCAGTGGCCTTCAAGATCACAGATCTGAATCCAGCAGAAAACCTTTGGTACAATAAGAGATCTGCAGATATTATGGGATTCAATCATGTCAACATGGAGCAGAATCCAGAAACCATCTTGGAAACCTTTTATCGCGCCTTCATCATTAGATTTTACTGCTTTGCAAATGTGTTTTTCATCTTATATCTTAGATTTTTTACACTCTTGTCCCAGACTCAAACGTTGATGGATTTGATGGATGGATCCATCAAAGATATCTTAATATTACTACATTTTAAATCTATGATGACCTAAATAAACAAAGAGTGAAATAAACTGAAACAATTATTTAAAAATGATGACCATATAGTTTCAGAATCATTTCCAACTGTTTAAGAGACAATAGTGTCAGTGGAGATGATTGAGATTAAATATGAGACATGTGATGTATGTGGAAAACAGAGAGAAATAAACATAAATATCAGTTATGAATGCAATATTTGTACTGACTATGATTATGATGAAAAATGAGGCTTATTGCAGAATTAAGAGTGATTAACAATAAAACATCTAAACTAAATCTGCAAATGATTCCATTCATTTCCCTAATAATAATCTTGTTCTTGTACATGCAAATACAATTTAGCAGTAAATGTACACTGTTCTTAAAGAGACATCTTCACTATGGTGTATAAATACACTGATGACTTTGATGCCATCCCTGATCAGTCTGACAGTTGAACTGAGTTTGTTATGAACTGTAACATGACGACACATTCAGTCAGCTGCAGTATCTCAGTAAA
Organism: Ctenopharyngodon idella; assembly: GCF_019924925.1. Taxonomy (NCBI): domain Eukaryota; kingdom Metazoa; phylum Chordata; class Actinopteri; order Cypriniformes; family Xenocyprididae; genus Ctenopharyngodon; species Ctenopharyngodon idella. The sequence continues at coordinate 29,000,888 of NC_067243.1, read as the reverse complement.
GGCTGTTGAACTGAACTGTTAGACGCTCCATTACTGACACTGCAGTTCCACACAGTAGAAGAGCACAGTGTGTTTTAATGCTGCTGGAGCTCATGGATGTTGTTCAGTACCAGAGAACTGAGAAATCTTCCACCCTGAACACTGATATTGTGTCATTCAGAAACACAATTAAACCAAAGAGCTGCTGCAGTTTATTACATCAACTAATAATGAGCCCAGAACAGTGTAGAATGAATGATAGAAAGTGTTCAGTGACGTTACAAAATATTAATAATGACCAAATCAATAATATACAGGATTCTGTCAATAGACTTCAGAAACATGTGTATAATTGTTTGACATGTTTCACAACATGAGGAAGTTGTTGGAAAATGTGTTTGTGACTGATCTACAGTCTTCAGGATAATGATTTAAATAGAGAGAGTCACTTTGCATTGTCACACATGCTTCAGTGCTCTGAGAGTGTTTATAGTGCTGTGAGTTTAACACTTCATGACTGAGAGCAGAACAGAACACAATCTTCATCATCACACAAGACAAAAGAACAACAATGAACAAAATCACCTTCTTCATCTGGACTCTCACTCTCTGCATTCAGGGTAAATATCTTGTATAAATATCTTGCAAAATAAACAACCACATCTCATTTACAGTCCAATAACCATTAATGACTAAAATATGTTAATTTCAGAGAGCTGGGGACAAGTGACGGTGACTCAGAATCCAACAATAAAATCCATCAAACAAGGAGAAACTGTTACAATCAGCTGTAAAACCAGTCAGCCGATTTCTGGCTGTAATGACTGCGTGTCTTGGTATCAGCAGAAACCTGGAGAAGCTCCTAAACTCCTCATTTATTACATAAGAAGACTTCAGTCAGGAACTCCATCTAGATTCAGTGGCAGTGGATCTGACTATGGCAGTGATTTTACTCTGACCATCAGTGGAGTCCAGACTGAAGATACAGGAGATTATTACTGTCTGAGTGCACACAGCATCAACAGTAACTGGGTGTTCACACAGTGATAAAGAGTGGTACAAAAACCTCGGTCAGTCAGACGTCACAGTGATGCACTGATACAGCTGAGAGATACTGCAGCTGCTGATGGAGGATCACAAACAACACAATGACAATGTTTAGCAAAGTTTCGAAAGACTTTAAAGGTAAATGTAATATATAAGATTTAAATACCTTCTCTTAACCCAGTTTATTGTTCATTGACTACTCTTAGTATGCCATTCATAGGTTTATTTCCCCTAAATGTGTAAACATTGAAACTCCCAGGCACCATCAAGACATTGAGAGCGTCCGCTCAGATCCGTCAATCTCTTTCCAGATGAGACCATGACTGACACGTTACATGTGAAAATACCTTCAGTTACAGAGTGAAGGCCAAAATTCACTGCATTTAGACCCACAAAGATCAATCAGGTCTTGAACGTGTCAAGGCGAACAGGGCATTGGATCCTCCTACGGCGCTGGCCCTCCAATTCTGAAGGGGAAATTAAACACAAAGTAAAACACAAACAAACACACACTTTACACAATATTTGTACATATATCTGTAAAAGCCTTCAATCAGCTCGACATGTGCCGCCAAAAAACAAACAAAAACACAACAACAACCAAACCTGTTCTATGCAGTCAATGGGGCGCTGCGTCCGACAGCAGGAGCAACCTGGTTTACAAACTAAATGAACCACAAGCAAATTTAAAATATCTAAATACAAAAAAGAACACAAATTAACAAATCATTTAAATCACAATACAGTTAGAACAAGCAAAAACAAATCAATCCCAAAAGAATAAGAGAGAAAAAAAAAACTCACTGGTGGATAACTGCCCGTTGTACACCCCCTCAAGACTTTGATTTGAGTTGATACATACGACACTTCAAAATTAGGAGTAAAGCACCAGGCGGCAGGCCAGACTAATGACCCGGCTGATCCCACAAGTGTCGCATGCTGGAAGAAATCGGTTAGGATTAACGAGTAAACACAGTGCGATATCACATGAACAACGGCGGTCAAACTAATAGTGCTGATCTGATGGTCCGGTCCAGCAGCACAATCACACAGGCTGATCTCACACAGCTCCAAAGATTGATCCCAGAAACAATATAACGGCCACGAGAACACAGTTCGATGTCCAAGCAGTCATCTATGGTGAACATGAACGGCAGACATCCAAGCAGCAGTTTAAAGGGAAACCAAAGACCGCTGCAACATCTCTTGAATTGGCTCAGACATTAACTGTGTAAATACAACACACTCCAAGAGTAAGGATCACTAGCTAGGTCACTAATAAGCAACCAAACCCATAGTAGAAATGTCTGTCAAATGGCGACTCCCATAACACAGGGAACTCCATGGTAGATAGAATGCATTTCCATGGAAACAGCCATCACTAAAAGCATCCCACAAATGCTCCTCAATCCACACTACAATGAAATAATGTAACCCTGCATGGCACAAACAAACAGCCCACATCACGGCTGAATACTCCTACCTCTCGGACATTCACACGGTGCGCTGGAAATCCTGTAACTCCGTCACTGACGCTAGGCAGACGCACTTCTGCATAATGTCAATACTGACGCTTTTATATTCCATCAAACAAGAGCACAATTAAAACCCGCCCCCTCCACATCTATCTGAAAAGGTAGAAACACTTCTACAACTAAACAAAAACATGATGGAAATCTATAGATCCCCAGTTGATTTAGCTTCAAAAGACATTGATTCATTAACTGGGAATTACCATTGTGTTTGTTTTGTGTGGTTGTAGCAGTAGTTTCTACCTTTTCAACAGAAATGACCTTTATCAACTCTAGAGGTCCCATCCACTTGCATTATATGGACTCACAGAGAGGAATTATTTCTTTAAAAATGTTTGTGTTCCTCTGAAGAAAGAAAGACATTTACATATGGGATGACATGAGTGAGTAAATGTGAGAATTTTCCTTTTTGTGTGGAGTATCCCTATAACACATGATGAGGAGAGCATCAACTGTAGCACAAATGAAGAGTAAATGAGAGAAGAGTAAATATGACCTTACCTCTTCAATCTGAAAGAGTGCAGTCCTCAAAAAACTGGACTGTTCTGTACCACATTTCTCCTTGTGTAGGCGAACCTTTTGGACAACTTTTCTTTTACTACTGATCCGAAATCAGTCAGTAGCTCACATCACTTTTCAAGGCTTTCATCTGTTTCTCCAGTTGGATTAGCAGGGCAAAAGTTAACCTCTGCTCTCTTCGGTCTCTTCACATTTTTGGCTAGAAAGCATTTATCCTGGTCTTGTTCTTCAATGAATTAAGAGCAACTTCTAAAGTGTTACCCTTGTCATGTTATCACCTTGCTTTTATGACATGCTATTGCATTTGTGTTATGTACTGTATTGCAATAACATGGCCTCGCCCCCTTTGTTGTGTGTTCTCAGGGGCGGGGTTTACGTAAATTGTAGGGTTAGTGATGTCTCCAATCCAGGAAGAAGCTCGTTGTAGTCCCTACCAGCTGTTTGTTGTAGTCCTTAAACAGAATTCTTTAAAAGAAAATATCTCCCTTTGCTTTGAACTTTGAGCATCGTAACTTTGCAGATGTTGTTTATGCTCAAACAGCAACATTACACACTAACTAAAGTTAAAAAAGTCAAATCATAATCAACCACCCCTTTAAGAAATGTGCATTGTGTAATAAATAAATACTCCAAATAAAGTTTAATTATAATTTTATATCAGTAAGTTCTAAATGATATGTCAATAAATATGTTAATGGATTTGAAGGATACTTAGTTTGAAATAAATGTATTTTAAATAGATTTTGGTATAGGGCCAGCACGGGAAGTGGGAGTGCTGTGGACCAGCTACACCAGCACAGTTTTTCTTGACCAGTTAGACCAGCACTAAACCAGTCTGGACCAACATGGCATTCATGCTGGTTTATGCTGGATTTTTCAGCAGAGTGAGTTGACATTATCGTCCCACTCTCTTATCTGTCACCTTCCTCCAGTGCATTAAGTATGGAGGTGATATTAATATACTTTCCTCATAATTCAGGAATGGGTGAATTGTCAGAGCAGAAACTGGACTTTGTCACCATTAGAGTCCCAGTTTCTTATCGGTCGCCCCTCCAGCACAAGTCAGTGATAGTGTAGACGTGGAGCTGAACTCTACAGGCCCTTCAGGAGCAGGTTTGGCTTTGGGAAGAGAAGATACAATATGCTTATTCTTTGTCATTTATTTATGAGTGTTTCATCAACTTTGGGCACCTAATATCCCAGGGGTTGAATTGTATTAAAATATAACAGATACAACTTTTGTCTTTTTGTTATAATCCTTTAAACAGACTATCAATGAGAAACAAAAAGGTTAAATCAGACTTTATAAACATTGTATTTCAGGCTTGTCAATTCTTTGGAGCCCCTAATGGGACATGGTGAAGGGAAACAAAATATGATGGGAGGAAAAAATAAAAAAAAGTCAATGCTTTTGCATTCGCCTGCAAACAGCTCAGAAGGTTTTGTGAGCGAATGCAAAATTTCTCGGGGTAACGCAAAAGCATTGTTATTCCTTCCATCTCATATTTGTTTGTCCCATGTTCCCTTTAGGGGGTCCATAGACTTCACATATGAATGCTGGGTGAGAGAAAACACACTGACACTGAATTTCAAACCTGCTTTTCCTTGGAATACCATGCAATGAAATGTTTATTTTGGGAATTGTCTTTGAAAGTGAGCTGCAGTCTTCAGGATAATGATTTAAATAGAGAGAGTCACTTTGCATTGTCACACATGCTTCAGTGCTCTGAGAGTGTTTATAGTGCTGTGAGTTTAACACTTCATGACTGAGAGCAGAACAGAACACAATCTTCATCATCACACAAGAAAAAAGAACAACAATGAACAAAATCACCTTCTTCATCTGGACTCTGATCTGTATATCAGGTATACAGTGAAACTCTGATTCGCTTAAAACTAAAAATACTAAAGTTTTATATTTTATTAATATGACATCTATTTCTAATATGACACATGATTTTTCTATTGTCTTGATGTACTTTTAATTTAAATCATATTCATTTCTCTTTAGGCTCCAGTGGACAGATCACAGTTACTCAAACTCCTGTAGTTCATACAGTCACACCAGGAGAAACTGTTGTGATGAGATGCAGCGCCAGCACTCCTTTAACAGGCTGTACTCCACCCTGTCTGTCCTGGTACTTACAGAAACCTGGAGAAGCTCCTAAACTCCTGATTTATTGGACCAACAGCCTCCAGTCAGGAACTCCATCTAGATTCAGTGGCAGTGGATCTGGCAGTGATTTCACTCTGATCATCAGTGGAGTCCAGACTGAAGATACAGGAGATTATTACTGTCTGAGTTGGCACTATATCAACAGTAACTGGGTGCTCACACAGTGATAAAGAGTGGTACAAAAACCTCGGTCAGTCAGACGTCACAGTGATGCACTGATACAGCTGAGAGATACTGCAGCTGCTGATGGAGGATCACAAACAACACAATGGTGTATCAAACCTTTCAGAGACTTTATTTTTTATGATTTATTAAGTAAACATGTAACATACAATCTTATATCCCTTATACTAAACTGGACTAAAATGTGGAGAAAATGTGAGTGGTGCTCGTCCCTGCAAAACTTTACACTACAATATTATCTGTATTATTTACTGTAGGAAAGTCAATCCCTTTAATTGCTCTTCCATACTTGACCACTAGAGGGTCACATGTCTTTAACATAACTGAGTTTTACACACCTTTCCTTTAAGACCGTGACTGCATCCAAAATCACATTCTTCACATTCTCTATATAGTAGGTCAAAAACAGTATGTTACAACAGAAGTATGTCTGAATTCACAGTCTGAATGTTTCTATGATAAAGTCTGTATGGTGTCCTGGTGGCCTGTAAACAGTAGCCAGCACAAATGTCAAACAGGATCGTACGCTAGACAACGTTACATAAAGCACCATCACTTCGAATTAATTATATTTGAAAGACTTCTGAGTAATACTGAAGATAATGACAACATGGCAGATGTAGTACGTCCAGATTACATTCATACACACTCATACTATACAGAACATACTTTTTTAGCGATCGTGAAGTAATTACTTGTTCAAAATAAGTGCCTACTGAAGAGAGTATGTGATTTCAGATTAAGATTACTTTGTCGCACGACATGATATTTGTGGAAGTGTGGAAGTGTTTATTTATTGTGGAACAATAAATAAATAAACCCATTTCACATTTTTTCACATTTTAAAAAGTCTGATGTTGAAGAAACAGTCGTGTCTGACTCAAATAATTACTGGAGATCAGGTTATAAATGGAGATGAAACAGTCGCAGGTTTAGTGTTTGTTAACAGCGGGGTTTGTCGCCCACATTACAGTAAGGATGTGTTTGTTTCTGCTAGATGCAGTTGTGTTTTACCACAATAAAGGACAATGAAATGTTTATCTGTTTCATATCCTCTTCTTTCTTTTTCTTCTTTTCTTCCTTTTTCTTCTCTTGTCTTTTTCTTCTCTTGTCCCTCGTAATACACACCAAAGTTTAGGAAAACCTGCACGATCCCAAAGCGACTGTGGAAATTACTGAAGCACATCTGATAAAAACCTGCTGAGATACACATGATCATTCATTCATTCATTCATTCATTCATTCAATTTAGTATAATTTTTACTTTACACGTATCAAGGTGAGACTCACCAGTCTCCTCAACACTGAAGACAATCTGACCACTTTCATCGTCAGCTGTGCCGATTATTAATCCGCTCGGAGCATTAACAATCACAGACAGATGTCTATCAAGGGCCACACAGTCACCAGCTGGACCTGAACACACACATACTGAGCTGAAACATTCAAACCATTCAAGTTCATACTAATATTTAAATGCAGAACAATGTCTTACCATGAAGTGTAAGTAGAAGCTCTCACCATAGTGAGCAAAGTGCCAGAAGCACTGGAGATCTCCGGCACACAGCATGATGACAAAGTCATACTGATCCACTGTCCAGAAGAGCTATTATTATTATTATTATTATTATTATTATTATTTACAATAAAGCTGCTAATTTACATTTAATAGTGATGTATTGTTTTTTAAACATCCTGTTTTAATCATTGATTAAAACATGTCAGTAAAGATGACCAAAATTATAATGATTCTCATATTTTACCTTTTCGATTTAAAGGACATTTCATGATCATGGACCACACCACATCCAGGAATGTTGGAGAATTATTTACTGAAGAAAGTTAGGGATGAATAGGGAGAGGATGAAGGGGAAGATGAAAGGGATGATAGTCAGGTTGATCTGGCGTCTGGTGTTGGCGGCCCAGAGTCTCAGTTAAATGTTGGCCGAGTGATTAGGACCCCCGATACAACCTGGAAAGGAAGAGAAGAGGGGATGATAAGGATGGTTGAATGGATAAGAGAGAGGGGGTAGGGAGGGTTCAAGAGAACAAGACAAACAGTACTGTAGGTTTTGAGAAGTCAGGTGATTGGTTGAGGCGCGGCCCCGCTCCCGAACCTCAGCTAACTAGTTAACTCCCTTAAAGTTCATAGATATTTGTAACACAGTTCATTGTTGTGGGAAGAAGGAGGGTGGGAACCGGCAAACGTTCAACATTACTTTAATACAAAATAAATACAAAATGAAAGTAAAATGGCGGCAGTCCCTCACGGGCGACTGCCGCCCACACAAACATAATAAAAACATAACATAAAGTCCAGGCCTGGTCCTCTCTCATCCTTCACTGTCGTTGCTCCTCCATGAGAGATACGAGATCGGTGCAGTGCACAGGTGACGCTCCTTAGCAATCACTCCACTGGCCTGGTGCTGTTCTCTCACGGCTCTCGCCCCGCCCTGCTCGTCACAATATTATTCTGATATAGTAAATAGTATGTATGTAAATTTCACATTATGTAGCAGAGACTTGGTCACATGATTCCTCATAAATTTCTCAGCGCTGGTGATGAATAAACCAATCACAGCTGTGTTATTAAAGCCAGAGTCAAACTGTCAGTCAAACTGGTCACATGACTGAATATGGACACAGAGATGGACGTTCATCTGCACATCCTCAGCATTACAATATTGCGTTACTAAAAAAGTAACTAATTGTGGAAAGTAATGCATTACATTACTTTTGTGTTACTTTTTCTCAGCTGGGCTGGGCTTGCTTGTTTTTAATAACTACAAAAAAGTTTCATTTCACACCAAAAGTGAAATGAATAAGCCTCAGGCTGAAGGAAATGCAAATTCCCAGCTGTACAGTAGAGGGCGCAGCTCAAACAAACCTTTAGGCTGTGCTGCCATTCTGGATTGCAGAAGAATAGGATGCAGGAGAAGAAAGTTCAACACTCTTACTTCAGCAAAAAAAAAAAAAAAAAAAAAAAATACATTTCAAGATTGCATTTCACTGTTTTTATTCATTTTGAGGAATACTGACTCTGATTTTGTGTAAATGAGATGAGTAAATGCATATTCACATTTAGTCTATACAATAACCATCATTCACACACAACACCTATGCACTTTATTTCTCTCAACATGAGGACAGGAGAGCTGTCAGTCAATACATGGGAAAACAAGTAACTTGATTAACTTATTTGAAAAAATAAAATAAATTTTGTTGTAAATTTAAAAGTAATGCGTTACTTTACTAGCTACTTGAAAAAAGTAATCTGATTACTAATGTTACCCCCAACACTGATCCTCAGTGTCTCAGTAGTCAGAATAAAAAAAACTAAAAAAAACTACTGAACTAACTAAAAATAACATTAGTGAGAATGTAAATGATCATAGTGTGACTCTAGTGTATATTAGTTTGTCTGTTGTAAATCCTGCCCACTTCTTTGCATTGTCACACATGCTTCAGTGCTCTGAGAGTGTTTATAGTGCTGTGAGTTTAACACTTCATGACTGAGAGCAGAACAGAACACAATCTTCATCATCACACAAGACAAAAGAACAACAATGAACAAAATCACCTTCTTCATCTGGACTCTCACACTGATCGCTCAAGGTTTGTGTAACGCAGCTCTACAATTATTCTCTTGAAATATTAAATGTTTATAATTTTTTGATAATTTGATAATTTTTTAGTATTTATAATTGTATTATTATTATTTTCTTCTTCGTCTTGTTCTTTCTCTCAGAGTGTAGAGGACAGTACACTGTAACTCAGAGTCCATCAATAACAGCTCAACCAGGACAAGAAGTCAGAATAAACTGTAAAACCAGCAGTAGAGTGAATGGTGGTAATGAGTTACACTGGTACTTACAGAAACCTGGAGAAGCTCCTAAACTCCTCATATATGATGCAACAAGCCGTTATACTGGAACTCCATCTAGATTCAGTGGCAGTGGATCTGGCAGTGATTTCACTCTGACCATCAGTGGAGTCCAGACTGAAGATACAGGAGATTATTACTGTCAGAGTGCACACAGTGGTCCAGTGTTCACACAGTGATAAAGAGTGGTACAAAAACCTCGGTCAGTCAGACGTCACAGTGATGCACTGATACAGCTGAGAGATACTGCAGCTGCTCATAAACACAATCACACACAACACTGATCACAGACAAACACTAATAACACTAGATCATCTAAATCAACATCAATCTTGTGTTTATGAAGAGAATGAGTCAGTGTTTAATATGATCATCATGTTTTAGGTGTAATATATGATCCCTGTCAATCAAACTGAACAGACTGAATTCAGTCACTTCTGCTGTCTGGACGTGATGCTTTCCATTTGATTTTCATGACATTTCTGAATGTTTACATTATATAATCATAAAACACTTTGTAACACTTTACTTAAACCCCTTATATATAATGCATTTTTTTGTTTTTTTAATGCACCTTATAATGAACTGTTTGATCTCATGATTAATTGTAACCATATTTATAATACATTATAATACTTATCTATTCATTGAACACACCTTTAGAAAGTATAATGTCTTAGAAAAAAAAAAAAAAAAAAAGCATTTCAGAATCTGCAAATATGACACTGTATTTAAATTTTGGTTATAATTATTTATGAAAATATATAATGCATTATAATGTACATTACGAATATGTTTATAATGCTTTATACATCAGCACTTTAAATTAATGTTACTAAGTATTTTTGATGAATTATGTATTTTAATACACATCATAATGCATGTCTGATACTGTGAATAATGTAACCACGTTATACCTCATTATAATATAATCTATTCATTGTTACAACTTTAGAAAGTATAATGCATTAAAACAAACAACCAGTTTCAGATCTAACAAGGACTCTAGAAATATTATAATGCATTTTATCTTTCAATACTTTATAACAAGATATCAGGCATTATAACATGCATCCAAGTAAAGCATTACCACAGTATCTAATACTAATTATAATTAATAAATGTTGTTCTTTTAAAAAAAAAATCTAAATTATATTTGTTTAAAAGGAATTAAATAGACAGACTTACCGAGCACCAGTTTAGTTCCTCCACTGAAAGTCCACCACAGTGATACAATCTAATGAAATCGAATTCATTCTCTTGCCGTGTGCTGATATACTGTAACACTGTAACAGTGTAAAGAAATATATCTGATGATCTGTGACCTCTGAGGTGACCTTTGACCTCTATTATCATGGATGATGTTGTGGAGTTTCTCATAATGATCTTCTGTTCTTCATATGAAGCTCAATCATCATGATTCACAGAAAAACCTGCAGCTTCAAATTAATTAATGATTAATTCTGAACATTTCATATGCACATTGTTTAATCTAGTGTCACATGACCTGATTATGAGTCCTGATGAACACCATCAGGAACATAACAGGACATCAGGACACAAACACCATTATGTTCATAATTTCTGGTTTACTCTAAAAACAGTAAAATTGATTTGTTTCTCATTATTAACATGCTTTTACATTATTTCTACAGCAGCACTGAAAGCTGAAAATGCTTCATCCACACTGACAGATGTTCATAAAGTCAAAGACTAGTGTCTTATCAGTCTGCAAAACATAAAAAAAACATTTTATAATTAAAAATTAAAATTAAAAATATTTTACAATTAATCAATATGTACAGTACAGTTATTACAAAATGATTCATCAACATCAATCTGAATGTAAAAACTTTACACTGTACTTCGAGGGTCACTTTTGATATTCTACTAACTATAAGTAACTTGTCAACTACATGTCAACTAACTCTCATTAGTGTGTTAGTAGACTGTAGTAGACTGTTAGGTTTGGGTTCAGTTAAGTAGAATAAGTTGACATGTAGTTGTAAAGTTACTTACAGTCAGTAGAATGTCTAAAGTAGACCACTGAAATACCAAATCTTATATGTAGAGAGTTTATTAGTTTGTTATCAGCACACACTGTCGTAAATCCTGCCCACTTCTTTGCATTGTCACACATGCTTCAGTGCTCTGAGAGTGTTTATAGTGCTGTGAGTTTAACACTTCATGACTGAGAGCAGAACAGAACACAATCTTCATCATCACACAAGACAAAAGAACAACAATGAACAAAATCACCTTCTTCATCTGGACTCTCACACTGTTTGCTCAAGGTTTGTGTAACGCAGCTCTACAATTATTCTCTTGAAATATTAAATGTTTATAATTTTTTGATAATTAATTTTGATATATTTTTTTTTCTTGTTCTTTCTCTCAGAGTGTAGAGGACAGATCACTGTAACTCAGAGTCCATCAATAACAGCAGCTCAACCAGGACAAGAAGTCAGAATAAACTGTAAAACCAGCAGTAGAGTGAATGGTGGTAGTTACTTACACTGGTACTTACAGAAACCTGGAGAAGCTCATAAACTCCTCATATATACAGCAACAAGCCGTTATACTGGAACTCCATCTAGATTCAGTGGCAGTGGATCTGGCAGTGATTTCACTCTGACCATCAGTGGAGTCCAGACTGAAGATACAGGAGATTATTACTGTCAGAGTGTACACTATCCAAACAGTAACTGGGTGTTCACACAGTGATAAAGAGTGGTACAAAAACCTCGGTCAGTCAGACGTCACAGTGATGCACTGATACAGCTGAGAGATACTGCAGCTGCTCATTCAACACAATCACACACAACACTGATCACAGACACTAATAACACTAGATCATCTAAATAAACATAAATCTGTTTGAAGCTCATCAGTATTTTTGTATATAACATGAATATTTTGTTGATGTGATCATGGCTTTTATTCCAGTAAGGACTGTTATTGTTTTATTAGTGTTTCATAGTAAGGACTGATTGCCAAAACCAGTTTAATAATATGATTGTCATAATTTAATTACATTTTTATATTTTTTTATAGGATGATTGTAGTGATGTTTTCATTTGTTGTATGTAGAGATTGTGGATCTCTTCTGTTGTGTTTGTCTCTTCTCCATCTTCACTCTCAGTGTTTTTCATCATCTCTCTGTTCCACATGATGTTCACTTGAGTTTCTCTGTAAATTATATTCAATGTTCTGAATTCAATCCAAACATGTTCTCAAGCTCAACTCTTCAACAGTGAATGTAAGCCACATCTTCAAATCTCACACCACTGAATGATTTACTGTCAGAGACTGGGTTGCTCTCCTCAAATATGTCTCAACATCGTCTCAAACTTTTCTCAGATTTGCCAAAGTCTGAAAAAGTCCATTTAAATTCATACAAGGCCAAATGATCTGAGCTCAAGTTAACTTTATTGTTCATTCTGTTTGTCACGGAGCAGAAATTTGTCTTTGACACTGGTGTCATACATATACATAAATACATCCACAGAAGTGCTTAACAACACGACACACACTGACACACAAACACAGAAATAAACAGAATTACACTATCCACATCATTCCTAACATATTTCCAAACATCCCATGACAATAAAAATTCATCTAAACAATCAATTAAAAAGCACTATATTGCCAACCGTTCTCTTGCATTATTTCAGAAAATAGTGTGATTTATAATAATCACTGCCATTGGGACAAATAATGTTTTATACACATTACTTCTGGCCAATGGAATTTTGAGTCTTCGCCCAGATGTGAGCATTTCAAAACCAGAGTGAAGGGGGTGAGTACGGTCTTTAAAAATCACAATTGACATTTTTTTTTTTTTTTTTTTTCATAAAACGATCAAACAAGTCCTAGAGTGAGTGTTTATGTCCAGTGATCTTATTTGCCTGATTGGAAACACTTTATAATACTGATCCTTCATTAATGAATAACTACACAGGAACAAATGAGTAATGCATTATTAACACTCTAGTAACTAGTAAAATTAACTATGAACTATTAACCTCAAAAGTTTACAATGACTCCAGTAGTTACGAGAGAGTTATCATGTTTCTCACTTCAGAATACTGATCCAAATAATTAGTGATTCCTTCTGAAGGATTTGGTAATACTTCAGTCATTACTAGTGGGATACCATGACCTTCACTTTAGAATTAATTATACATTATGCATCATTCATGTTAATTATGAACCTGTATATAGTAGTTCTTAGTAGTTCTCTGGGAGGAATGAAAAAACAGTAGTTACTGATTAGCTAATAGTGAACTACCACCTTCAACTGAGCACTGTTACTTACATCATTTACAGTAATTCAGCGATGTTCTTGTAAGCTGAAAAGTCATCTTCTCCTCTGTCATTTTGAAAGCTCTGCGTAAGGAACTTTGGGTGCTTCTCAAACAGAAGGCTGCGTCCTTCATAGTCCAGTCCTTCTGAGGCTTGTAGACTAGTACTCTCAGCATTAAAAGGCTGCAAATCTCGGCTGCGACGTCATCAAGCGCTGCTGAAGGCCATCTCAATCTGAAGGACCTGGAAGGCAGCCTTTGTTTCGCGCCCTTCATTCTGCCTGTTCTGAAGGATGGATCAGACGTATCCTTCGCTGCCTTCAATTACCCACAATCCTCTCTGCACGCATTTCAGAAAACATGGCGGGAAGTGAGTTGACATCAAGCACGCACAAATCCATTGTGAAATGTAAGTTAAATGTTTTAATTATGTTTTGTTGTCATTTAATCACAAATTGGTAAACTACACATGCTATAAAGCACTACGAGACCACAGACGGTTGCTTTATGTTACAGTGTAGCAATTACATAACATTATACCATTTTTGTCTTCTTTAGAATGAAATGTTGTATTTATATTGTTTAATGGACCTGAGCTAATATGCCGTAACAAGGAACAGTTGTATTTTAACTATTGTTTTGTATTTTAACTAATGTTAACAAGCTAGGATTCATAAATAGTGCAACAAATTTGTTCATTGTTAATGTTAGTTAATCCATTAAGTAATGTGAACTAATGGGACCTTAATTTAATCAGAATGATGTAATGTAGTTTGAATATTTTATTTTTACCTCAAACTGTTAAATATTCAACTAATTTAAGCAGGACTGATACAATATTTGTTGCCATTAGTTTCTTTATGCTTTAATGTGAAGAAATATTATTCTGTAATGGACATTACTGAATAACAAATTAAAACATTTGTTCCTTGAGCCTTTAAAATATACATCATACTTTATTGCATAAACCTTTATGTTCAATATTAAATAAACAGATTAAAACAGTGTAAATTCACATTTATTTCACAATACATATTGATTCAAAGCAGCTTTACAGAAAATACACGTCTACACAATTTAGAGTGATCTGTTATCAGAGGTGACTGTGAAAGTAATGTCCATTTCAGAAATGTACAGTTTAAGATAATAAAAATCATGCAGTTAGCTAACATGAATTATTTTAGGCCGAATCAATGAGCTCCTTAAAGCAATTATTACAAGTCAAGGCAAGTCAAGTTTAATATTAACTGAAGAACACAAAAAAGTCACAGGTCACTTTGACTCGAAAAAAAAAGAAAAAAAAAAAAAAGTCTCTGTATCAGGATTCAGGACTGAGGACAGACAAAAAAAAACAAAAAAAAACAACAACAACCATGAATTAACAAATGCTATGCAGTTGATCAATGTAGCAATTGTATGATTTGTACACATCAATGAAGTGACACATAAATACAATTGCTGTAAAAAGTACATCAACATTTTTCTGGAATTAAATTTACCTGAAAAAAGTAGTCATGATCCATGCTGCTCCGCTCCGGCTGTCATCATTATATCCTCGGAGAGGCTGATTGTTGTCCTGTGGAACATCTCCATCTTCCAAGAGGTCACCTACACCAATGCATATGTTGTGCAATATTGCACAAGCTGCAACCACCTGCAGGTAAAATGAGATCAATAATTTGGTTGCATACTCTGATGGTATGCCAGTGTTGTGAATGTAAAGAAAAGTGGCCGATTTTATAGTTTTTCATACATTATAAATATAACAATAGGAACAGTTGGTAGGGGCATTCAAAGGCCCTGCAAACTAAGCTGTAGGATGTCCCAGTTGCCAACCAAAACAGGATCACCAGGGTTTCCGGAGTTGGCCTCTACCCATGATGCCTGTCCATCTCCAGCACTGTCAGGAGTTCACTGATGTCCTCCCTGCTGAGACGAAAATCAGGTCTTGTATCCTCTCCACCAAAGAATCGCTGAAGGACAGGAACACTCATATTAATTCAGCTGTAGTGCTGGACCTGGACAAACAAACAAACAAACAAACAAAAAATCTGTCTCCATATTGTCTCCATGTTTTCAGTGAACGCGTGTTTACTGTAGCTGACTAGGTCTTACTAATATACACAATTAATACAAACAGTTCTTTCTTGCATGCATTTAAACTATATGTAAAAGGGATTATTTCGATTATGACGTAGCCACACGCACACCTGAAGCATCTTTCAAGATGAGATGAATGATGGATGAAAAATGAAGGCTGCCTTTCAAGGATCCTTCTGATTGAGATAGCCTTCAGCGACGCTTGATGACGTGACAGCCGAGATTTGCAGCCTTCCATTTGAGAAGCGCCCGAATGCTTTGTCCAAATACCCACACTTGAGGTCTTGGCCACTTGAGAGCTCGTGCACGTGACAGGAAGTAAGTGAGCAAGACTGTCCCATGTCTTAAAAATGCCAAAGTGCAGTGCCCTTAACGCACACTAAACCCACACTATCCGAAGCGGTATTCGAGGCTAAGCGTATCCCATCATGCATTATGTTCGGGAACTCACGTGCCCTGAAATCATGAGATGTCAACGAAAGCGTTAAATTCAAAGTTAAATTAATTAGATATTACATAAAAATTGGTAGTAAAACATAAAGTGTTGCACATTTTATTGGTGCAAAGATGAGTAGGCTACGTGTATTTTGTACATCATTTGTAACTGCTGTCTATCACTTCATTAGAAGCAGCACAATTTTAATATTGTGTCTTCTGTTAGTTACATAGCGACCACTGAACAGACATTTAGAAGTTTATTTTAAAATGCAAAGTATTGAAAATAATAATTAAAAAAAAAAACTCTGTAAACACTTGCATTTTTTGCAACACTATAAGTGTGTCCCATCGGGTAATCAAAAGTTCTCTACACAGATGGGATGGAGGAGGGATGCTGATAAACTGTCAGACGAACAGAGGTAAGTCTGCTGTATTTATACCTCTTGTCATTGGTTACGTTGATTAACTGAATCCTCTCCCCCTGAGCTAATTAGGTATATATATATATATATATATATATATATATACACACACACACACAATACAATAGAATGTTATTTTTTAGATAGATATTTAAATTATCATAATTAGATATCTTTGCAACAAACACAGGAGACAAGCGTTATTTCTGGCATCTGTAGCCCAAATATCACTGCATGTCCTTTGCTTTGTATAATAATAACATATACAGCTACATTTGAAAGAAGAAAGAGAGAAAACTCTTTACATGTGCTCGCGCTCATAACCGCTGAACATCTGAACACAAACAATGATCAAATACACATTGACGGATCTTCTTCTGTCTTTTCTCCAAAATGTAATCCAATATATATTTCAGCAGGCGCGTGTAAACTGGTTAACTGTGGCTGCTTCCGAAACCGCCTACTTCTCTACTATTTAGTAGGGGAAAAGCAGTAGGCGAGCGAATAAGTATGTCCAAAGCCTTAGTAGTCAAAAAAGAGTAGGCGAAAATTACCTGGATGACGTAGGCCTACTAATTCTCGCGAGATTCAGATGTGCGTCTACTTAAAGTGCGTCCAAAACCGCCTATTTCTCTACTATTTAGTAGGGGAAAAGCAGTAGGCGAGCAAATATGTCTGAAACCTCAGTAATAAAAGAGTAGGCCAGAAGTTCCCGGATGGCCTACCGCTTCCGCCCAGATTCTGAAGTGTTCCTCGATGGATACTTTTCTAGCCCAGGAGTACGGTGTACATTTTAGGACTTCCTCACACCTCAGTCATACAACAAAAAGGCGTCATGCCTCAGACTAAAAGGCTTCTGTCATCGGACAAAACGGCATCGCGCCTCAGACTGAAAGTCTTCAGGTCTCAGGAAAAACGACGTCAGGTGTCAGGTCTCGTACAATTAGGCATCGAACGAAACAGCCTCAGACCAAAAGGCTTCAGACGAAAAGGCATCGGATGAAACGAACTCCGACAAAAAGGCATCAGGTTTTTTTTGTTGTTGTTGTTTTTTTTTTTTTTGTATAGCCTAACTTTCTATTGCCTTTTATCCCATCATAATGCCGTCCTTCAGTTGTCTTTTTCTTTACTGTTACTATTCCCAGATTTATGTAAGATGTGTGAGCGTGCATGTTAATTATGTAGAATCTATCTGATGATGGTATTCATGTAGGCTATTTATAAGAAAAGAAAAGAACAGAAAAGAACATGCCGATTTTCACATTGGTCTGCAGAAAAACAGCAATACTGTGGAATTGTTCACAGACAGCATACGCAGTTCAACTAATAAAGATCTTCATCGCTGACAAACAATAGGAAGCATTTGCAGATTTGCTTTTAATTGACTGTAGGTCCACTGCCACTTCATCCAACACTGAGAAACCGCTTCAGACGATTCAGTGCCTGCAGGAACTGAACAAATCATTCAAACTGATTCGCCAACCAATTTAGACAGTTTTACCGACTTGTTTCATCAAGTCTTTGAACAGAATCGACTCAAAAGAGCGATTCATTTGTGAATGGGGCATCTTTCATGAAAAAAGAGACAGCGTGCTTGGAATAAACTACGCATTTCTTAACATGTACAGTACTGCATTAAAATAAAGTAACGAGAGGAACTTCGCCAACGTAGTGAAGTAAAAGTGCAGATTTTTCATTACACATGTACTCAGGTTAAAGTAGGCTACCCACATTTAAATCTACTCTAAAAAGTACAAATTTTCCAAAAAACTACTCAAGTAAATGTAACGAAGTAAATGTACTTTGTTTCTACCCACCTCTGGTTAATTATCTGAACCTGCTCCTCCTGAACTTTGTTAATAAATCATTTCAATTCACCTATAGGTGAAAAGGGTACTTCTTAAACGTTTCCAAATGGGTCAGGAGCAGCACAGTCCCGAACGAAACATCCCCATCTGACTAACAGAGAACCGTATGAGAACGTTCTGTTAATGTCCCAAATGTCCTTTTTGTAACGTTCTTATGTGACCATAAAATAACCAATATGGAACGTCCCCCTAAAGTCATATAAGGAAACTTGAACTGCAGCACTTTCATAACCAAAGGAAGATGTTTTAACAACGTCCCTAATTTTTCGTAAAGGTTCAGGATTTTTGTCACTTTTAGAGAACTTTTAGGGAACGGTGCGCAAGGTCACGAGAACGTCCCCTCCTATGTGAGATGCCGTTCATCTGCACATCATCAGTGTCTCAATAGTCAGAGTAAACTATTGGTCAGAATAAAATTAGTCAGAATGTAAATGATCATTCTGTAACTCTAGTGTATATTAGTTTGTCTGTTGTAAATCCTGCCCACTTCTTTGCATTGTCACACATGCTTCAGTGCTCTGAGAGTGTTTATAGTGCTGTGAGTTTAACACTTCATGACTGAGAGCAGAACAGAACACAATCTTCATCATCACACAAGACAAAAGAACAACAATGAACAAAATCACCTTCTTCATCTGGACTCTCACACTGATCGCTCAAGGTTTGTGTAACGCAGCTCTACAATTATTCTCTTGAAATATTAAATGTTTATAATTTTTTGATAATTTGATAATTTTTTAGTATTTATAATTGTATTATTATTATTTTCTTCTTCGTCTTGTTCTTTCTCTCAGAGTGTAGAGGACAGTACACTGTAACTCAGAGTCCATCAATAACAGCTCAACCAGGACAAGAAGTCAGAATAAACTGTAAAACCAGCAGTGCAGTGTGGGGTGGTAGTTACTTATACTGGTACTTACAGAAACCTGGAGAAGCTCCTAAACTCCTCATATATGATGCAACAAGCCGTTATACTGGAACTCCATCTAGATTCAGTGGCAGTGGATCTGGCAGTGATTTCACTCTGACCATCAGTGGAGTCCAGACTGAAGATACAGGAGATTATTACTGACAGAGTTTACACTATCCAAACAGTGTATGGGTGTTCACACAGTGATAAAGAGTGGTACAAAAACCTCGGTCAGTCAGACGTCACAGTGATGCACTGATACAGCTGAGAGATACTGCAGCTGCTGATGGAGGATCACAAACAACACAATGGTTTATCAAACCTTTCAGAGACTTTATTTATTATGATGTATTTAGTAAACATGTAACATACAATCTTATATCCCTTACTAAACGGGACTAAAATCTGGAGAAAATGTGAGTGGTGCTCGTCCCTGCAAAACTTTACACTACAATATTATCTGTATTATTTACTGTAGGAAAGTCAATCCCTTTAATTGCTCTTCTATACTTCACCACTAGAGGGTCACATGTCTTTAACATAACTGAGATCTACACACCTTTCCTTTAAGACTGTGACTGCATCCAAAATCACATTCTTCACATTCTCTATATAGTAGGTCAAAAACAGTATGTTACAACAGAAGTATGTCTGAATTCACAGTCTGAATGTTTCTATGATAAAGTCTGTATGGTGTCCTGGTGGCCTGTAAACAGTAGCCATCACAAATGTCAAACAGGATCGTACGCTAGACAACGTTACATAAAGCACCATCACTTCGAATTAATTATATTTAAAATACTTCTGAGTAATACAGAAGATAACGACAACATGGCAGATGTAGTACGTCCAGATTACATTCATACGCACTCATACTATACAGAACATACTTTTTTAGCGATCGTGAAGTAATTACTTGTTCAAAATAAGTGTCTGCTGAAGAGAGTATGTGATTTCAGATTAAGATTACTTTATCACACTACATGAGGACCTAAAGCTTTTCAGTGTTTTTTTGATGACTGAGGACACTTTACAATACATGGTAAGCAATTTCTATAAAAACTGATAGTTGTTAATGGATAATGAATTACTATTGTCCAAACCAGATGTTCATTAACTCACCTTTATGCCATCCCAAATGCATGTGACTTTTGTGTTGTTTTTTTCTGGAAAATATCTGTTTTGTAATAATTTTGTTTTGACTGTGTTCCCATGTGTTAGTTTTTGTTTTGTTTTTTTTTGAAAAAGTATCAGTTTGTTTATTTTGTAGTCATTCTAGCAAAAGGCAATGAAACTGTTTGTTTTATGTACACAACTTTAGGATAACCAGACAGATGATTGTGAGGGTGACCTTGAGCAGCTCTTCGTGGTGGTGTTCATTATTCTGAAGGAGGGGGAGAACTTCACGAACCGCCTGCTGACATTGACATTGTGATCGAGGGAGTTAAAGTTTTGAATCAACTCACTTCAGTCACATCAGCTTGTGCCCTGCTTCTGGGTATGATAAACATCAACCTATAATGGTTTATATTAAATAGTCATAAATTTGAATTCAGCGTGTTTTAACTTAAACCTTTTTTTTTTATTTATCATATTTCAAGTTGCACTTAATTTTGTAGTACATTGTAACAGTCACATTTCCAAAAATGTATGACCCACCTTCTGTCAGTCGTACACTACTACCGATCAAATGTTTAAGAACATTGTGCAGTTTTAACTTCCTGTTTGTTTTTGTTTTCTTTAGATGTCTTACAACAAGTGAGGGCTGAAAAAAAAGGAGGCCTCAAAGTTTGTGTTTGCTGTTTCTGCAAAACTGGCTCCGTTTCAATCCTTGAAAAGCTTCAAGTCCTGAACAGTGAACTGTAGAAGTGTTTCAGTCTGTAGTACTGTGTTTCTGTCTTCGTTTCCATGTGTATTTACTTCCATTTTACAGATGCAGGTTGCATTTATGTTGTCACGGTTTTCCAGGCTCTTTTTCCAATGACTAAAATGCATGTTTGAGCTGTTTTAACTGAAAGTAACTTGCACTGACATCTTACAATTTGTCTGTGCTATTGTTTTGTCTCAAGATGAATGCCAATGTTTTTTTATTTATTTTTTTACTGCTTAACCTCTTTCACAGACAAGGCTTAAATCTAGTCCCAGACTAAAAATCATGTCTGAGCTGTTTTAACTGAAAACATATCTTAAAATATGTCACTGCCATTGTTTTGTCTCAAGATAAACACCAGCAATGATTGTTTTTTCTAAGGCATGTCTATAAAAGCTACTGAAATAATTGAACTAAGGTCTGATCCTGGCTTAGCCTAAGCCCTGTCTGTGAAACCTGGGGCCTGTACCATGATGGTAGTTGAACAAACTCAGGGTTATAGGATTAGTTTCGAGTTGACAAAACCAAACCACTCCAATCTGGCTTTGTTGGTACCATGATGCTGATCATCAACTTTCTCTGTCAACTCAGGCTTTGATCCTGAGTTTGTGGAGCGAGTGCACATGAATGTGTGACATCAGTGGTGAACAGCCAATCACATGCTTTGCAACAGAGAGAAACTGATTCCCTTTTGCTGAAGGTTAAAAGATTGAAGAAAATGAAGAATTTAAATGCATTTACACTTAAGAAAATACGTGTCCACAAAAGAGGACAAATAAAAGAAATGATCTTGCTCAGTGCAAGTAAAACTTGTGAAGTTAGTTTATATAGTTGCTTGATAATATATAGCAATAGAGACTCATGTAGTCATTTTTAAAGAGTTATTAAGAGATTCTACAGCTTGTTTATATTACATATGATCTGTATATATTAATATTCAATTAAACTAAATGCTTAATAACTGCTAAACTAAAATTGCTTGTGTGTAATGGATTAATAATAATATAGATCATATAATAATTATATAAATCATAAAATAATTCTAATTATCATTAAAGCCAGATAATTTAATCTTTAAATATTTGTTTTTACAATATATTGTGACCTTTAATTTGGAGGAAGAGAAACTGGGGGTGTGACTTTACTGCAGTGGATGTGTCACTATCACTTTGCTCACATCTGATTGGTCCAATTTCGGTTTGAGATCTCTTATCCAGAACATAACCTGCCCCGGAGCAGGTTAGCCGTGGAGCGTAAGTTACTATGACGATGAACACCACTTAAAGCCAAGTTACTGTCATGGTACCTAAAACCCAGGATTGGCGCAAACTAATCTGAAATTTACCTGGCTAGCCAGCTAATCCGGCTTGATGGTACAGGCCCCAGGTTTATTTGTTTGTCACCATGAAATGCCATTTTTACAGCCACTTGTTTTTCCTGAATGTGATGTTAATTCCTGTTCCAACAGTGTGTGGTTATAAATGAATACATTTGTATGTAAACTGAAGTGTGAATTGTTCATTAAAACCATATTAACTGCAGCCGTTACATTGTCTCTGACTGAAATGAGTAGAAATAGACATTTAACTGGCTTAGAATCTTGCTGTACATAAAGCAAGATTGATTTGATATTGTTTCCACATTAATTCAATGTTAAATAGGTGATTTAATTAAGGTTGAAAAAACATTGATTTTACAACCATGTTGATCTATTTTTCATCATTGAAATAACATTATTTCAGGGTGCAAACCTGATGAAAAATCAATTCAAAATTCAACGTTGATTCAATGATAATTTGGTTAATGCATTAACATTGATTAAACGTGGATTCAAGGTTGGTCTGCTATCTGGGGACGTTTCTGTAGAATGACCCTACAACTGGGTGATCACAGAATGAGTAGCAGTCGTGTTCTGTCAGGCACAGACAGCCCAATCAATTCATCATAGAACAAAATTACCACCCAATCACAATTTGTTATCGATTAGTGAAGGCGGGATAGGCGGAATCACGCTGAATGACAGACCGGATGCTCTCTCTCTCGCGCTCGCTGTCTCTCTTTCCTTGCGCGCGATCAGTTCTCATTGAGCCTGAATGGTCAAATGCACACATAGTTGTCAAAATGTCCATCGTATGGAGTATCTCACGTAACTACAGTCGGTTATGGCTTAAGTTGGTGTAAACAGGTGGGTGAAAACAGGATATGTGTCAGTATATTAAATATTACATCCATGGATTCGGTCTTAAAGAGACAGTAGCCTAATTAAATATTTGTCTGTCATTAATGTTAATAAAACAACAAAAGATGTTAAATAAATGTATACATGGTAAATAAACCTGCTGTATCTGAAAAAAACAAGTTTATTTAATTTGTATCTCTATCATATTTGTTGTATTGTTTGTAATTTGTTTATATATATATATATATATATATATATATATATAGATAGATAGATAGATACATATATATAGTAAAATATAAAAATATAATTGTCATTTTGGCCACCCCTTGCTCACCCGTCCCGTATTCCCCCATGAGAAATCTGGTCACCCTACGCTCACATAGTTCACACGAACTCAAAAACTTGCGTACACGAGCTGAGACCTGACACGAGATTTGATCGTATCCACCGCTCACATCCATATTGATAAATACCAAGTTTTGTGTGGAAACGACCGTACGCCCAGTTTTCTGTCGTACGTTAATTTTGTAAATGAGGCCCTTTGTGTTTTAGAGCGCGTCCACACGGAGACGCGTTTAGCTGTATATGTAAAAATTTTGTATCGTATTGGCGTTTCGTCCAGACGGATCCGGTGTTTTGGGAGCCTGAAACTGCTATTTTTTGAAACCGTGTCCCAGAGTGGATAAATCTGAAAACGACACCCTTGTGTTTTTGTGTGAACAGCCAATCCGTATATTTAGTGAAACGACGATGTCATCCCCCCACGTCTCGACCCTAGTCAGACATCGCTACGTCACGTAACAGCAACAACAACAACAATAGCGGATTACATGCTTGTGTTCGTGCTTGATAACTAAGTTTTAAGCGCAGCTTTGAGTCAAGAATTGTTTTACTCTCAAGTCAATTCTTAGCAGAGTTCTTGTGAGTAATTCTCAGAGGCTTGATAAATACGGCCCTGTTCTGTTTCAGTTAATTCTCTTCCTCTGTGTATTTAAACCCTGAGTTCTCCTCTGTTCTTCATCTTCTATTGAAGTAATGTTTGTTTCATTAAAGGTATCTTCATTGTGCATTCTGCTCTTTTTGGATCGTTTATACATGTGACAATATCCTATATTTCTCATTCATTCTTTTATCTTGTGCTGATATAACACTGTTTAAAGAAATATATTTCATGAGTTGTGAAAACTGCTACATTCCTCCAAAGCACAAGAGTACATGATTTAAATATAGAGAGTCACTTTGCATTGTCACACATGCTTCAGTGCTCTGAGAGTGTTTATAGTGCTGTGAGTTTAACACTTCATGACTGAGAGCAGAACAGAACACAATCTTCATCATCACACAAGAAAAAAGAACAACAATGAACAAAATCACCTTCTTCATCTGGACATTGATCTGTATATCAGGTATACAGTGAAACTCTGACTCGCTTAAAACTAAAAATACTAAAGTTTTATATTTTATGAGTATGACATCTATTTCTAATATGACACATCGTTTTTCTATTGCCTTGATTTACTTCACATTTGAATCTATTCATTTCTCTTCAGGCTCCAGTGGACAGATCACAGTTACTCAAACTCCTGTAGTTCATACAGTCACACCAGGAGAAACTGTTGTGATGAGATGCAGCGCCAGCACTCCTTTAACAGGCTGTACTCCACCCTGTCTGTCCTGGTACTTACAGAAACCTGGAGAAGCTCCTAAACTCCTGATTTATCGGATCAACAGACTCCAGTCTGGAACTCCATCTAGATTCAGTGGCAGTGGATCTGGCAGTGATTTCACTCTGATCATCAGTGGAGTCCAGACTGAAGATACAGGAGATTATTACTGTCAGAGTTTCCACTATCCAAACAGTCAATATGTGTTCACACAGTGATAAAGAGTGGTACAAAAACCTCGGTCAGTCAGACGTCACAGTGATGCACTGATACAGCTGAGAGATACTGCAGCTGCTGATGGAGGATCACAAACAACACAATGTTGTATCAAACCTTTCAGAGACTTTATTTATTTATTATGATTTATTAAGTAAACATGTAACATACAATCTTATATCACTTACTAAACTGAACTAAAATCTGGAGAAAATGTGAGCGATGCTCATCCCTGCAAAACTTTACACTACAATATTATCTGTATTATTTACTGTAGGAAAGTCAATCCCTTTAATTGGACTTCCATACTTCACCACTAGAGAGTCACATGTCTTTTACATTTTCTACACACCTTTCCTTTAAGACCGTGACTGCATCCAAAATCATTCTTCACATTCTCTATATAGTAGGTCAAAAACAGTATGCTACAACAGAAGTATGTCTGAATTCACAGTCTGAATGTTTCTATGATAAAGTCTGTATGGTGTCCTGGTGGCATGTAAACAGTAGCCAGCACAAATGTCAAACAGGATTGTACGCTAGACAACGTTACATAAAGCACCATCACTTCGAATTAATTATATTTGAAAGACTTCTGAGTAATACTGAAGATAATGACAACATGGCAGATGTAGTACGTCCAGATTACATTCATACACACTCATACTATACAGAACATACTTTTTTTGGCGGTCGTGAAGTAATTACTTGTTCAAAATAAGTGCCTACTGAAGAGAGTATGTGATTTCAGACGCAGCCCATGTGCTTGATACTCCATACACTTTATTGTAATTAATGTCTAACTGTTAATCTGTTACCAGATTAAGATTATTTTGTCGCACTAATGATATTTTTGGAAGTGTCAGTGAGTTTCACATGATGGTTGATTGTTTATTATTCATTTATATTTATGGGCGGAGAGAATGCATAAGCTAGTGAAGCGCAGAGCAGAATCGATTCAAGTCATCTTCATTTATATAGCGCTACTTACAATACAGATTGTTTCAGAGCAGCTTCACAGTGATAATAGGAAAATTAATAGAAAGGGTTTGTTTTGGCTTTACAGCAGCTCTAAGATAAAGTTTATCAAGTTAAAGTTTTTGATTGAATCACTTTTGTTGTAAAAGTCATTAATTATTAACTTAGGGGACGCTTAAATGACACCTTTTTAACTGAAAACAGAACAGAAACAGAAACTTTTAATGCGTTCTTGCCGTTCATTTACGTGTTCAAGGGTAGACTATGAAATAACAATTTGTAACGTCTGTAACGTCATTTTTCATGTGTGGAAAAAACGACGAAACTAAACTAGCCAATCAGATTTCTTTTCACCCATATCCGTCCACCCATGCACGCACATACACACATTTGACTTTACAACACACAAACGCACACCTTTATTTATTCTCATTCTCTCTTGCTTTCTTGATATGTCATGAGTGTACGCAGATAGATTTTAATAATCAATTTAAAAATTATGTAAAAAAAAAAAAAACGGCATTAATTAGCGCCCTCTCATGGTACGCACATGCGTACAGCCGTACAGCTGCAGGCGCCACTGATGAAAATGAAAATAAAAATATGAAAAAACGACTCGAGATTTGTTTATTTATGCTCATGAGGAGGGTCGAATATGTGATAAATGAATGGTTTCTTCGTTTTTCTGTTTAGAAGACAAAAACGAGAAAACAAATTATCCGAAGGTACACAGACCCAATGTCAGCCATGGTACTTGCATGATGTTTTATGCACAGTAACTCAGGCGCAAGACATTAAAATGGCGCCACAAAACCAAATTAAAGCGGGATGAAGCTTTGATCTCTAACTGTCCAATGACAGTGAGTGTTACATGTGAGAGAGGGTTGGCTCTTCAAATTGAGGCGAAAGTTGATTGGTTGCTCCCACATGTGTACTGTCCAATGGCATTTTACCACTCGATTGACAAATGGATAAAGAAAAGCATTTGGCAAACCGACAAAGAAAAGCAATTTGTAGAAAGAGAGAAAAAAACATTTGCCAAATTCTTTAAAAAAAAAAGCAATTTAAATGCGCATTTAAAATGATTTACTAATGTACTTTTTATTGTTTTATTGATCTACGTTTTAAAAAATGAATTAAATAACCCGTTTCAAATTTGTCTATTTATTTATACATTCAAAAAAGATTTTTTGAATTTATTGTTTTATAGTTTTATGAAACTACATTTAAAAACAGGAATTAAATAAACAACTTTAAATATGTCTATTAATTTGCCCATATAAAAAGTGATTCATTTATATACATTTTTATGTTTGAATTATTAAATTAATTAATTGATTCTTCGTTTTATTTTTAAGTGGCACTCCTGATCCTCCTTAAGTAACACGTCAACATTGATCAAAAGATAATGGACTTATTTTATTTATTTATTTATTTTTCTGGTTTACCTTAAATACAGTAAATTTGATTTATTTAGTACTTGATTTCTTATTGTTATCATGTTTTTTAAAGGTGTAGTACATAACTGTACTCATAAAGAAATAATTATTGTGTTTGACGAATACGTATAAAATGATCTACACTCATGATTCTCCAGTCATTTCGGTGGCCTAGAAAAATCTTCTTTTGTCCCTCCTTATGGTGGCCACCATGTTGAGATCACATGACCAGATGAATGCTGCTCACTTTATCTTGGTCACATATTATCAGAAACATTCACCTTATATAAATGAATCATGAATGAGAGTGAATAGATTATTTCTACAGCGGCACTGAAAGCTGAAAATGCTTCATCCACACTGACAGATGTTCATATAAAGTCAAAGACTAGTGTCTTATCAGTCTGCAAAACATAAAAAAACATTTTACAATTAATCAATATGAACAATTAATCATTAAATGGTTCAACAACATTCTGAAAGGTAAAATCTTATATGTACAGAGTTTATTAGTTTGTTAGCAGCTCACGCTGTTGTAAATCCTGCCCACTTCTTTGCATTGTCACACATGCTTCAGTGCTCTGAGAGTGTTTATAGTGCTGTGAGTTTAACACTTCATGACTGAGAGCAGAACAGAACACAATCTTCATCATCACACAAGACAAAAGAACAACAATGAACACAATCACCTTCTTCATCTGGACTCTCACACTGTTTATTCAAGGTTTGTGTAATGCAGTTTTTACAATTATACTCTTACAATATTAAATGTTTATAATTTTAGATGATAATTTTTAGAATTGATAATTTTATTTTTATTATTTTTTTTCTTGTTGTTCTTTCTCTCAGAGTGTAGAGGACAGTACACTGTAACTCAGAGTCCATCAACAATAACAGCTCAACCAGGACAAGAAGTCAGAATAAACTGTAAAGCCAGCAGTGCAGTGCATGGTGGTGATGAGTTACACTGGTACTTACAGAAACCTGGAGAAGCTCCTAAACTCCTCATATATGAAGCAACAAGCCGTTATACTGGAACTCCATCTAGATTCAGTGGCAGTGGATCTGGCAGTGATTTCACTCTGACCATCAGTGGAGTCCAGACTGAAGATACAGGAGATTATTACTGTCAGAGTGCACACAGCATCAACAGTCAATATGTGTTCACACAGTGATAAAGAGTGGTACAAAAACCTCGGTCAGTCAGACGTCACAGTGATGCACTGATACAGCTGAGAGATACTGCAGCTGCTGATGGAGGATCACAAACAACACAATGGTGTATCAAACCTTTCAGAAACATTATTTATTTATTTTGAGGTACTAAGCATGTAACATAATCTTTATATTATATAAATGTTAGTGGTGCTTGGCCCTGCAAAACTTGCCACAACAATATAATCTAACAGCAGGAAAGTCCGTCACTTTAATTGCACTTCCATACTTCATCACTAGATGGTGTGTCTGTTACATAACTGAGTTCTCTATCTGTCAGTCACTTGGTGTGTGCAAACCCTCAGAAAGGGAAGAAATACTTACTGGCGTTCAGAACGCCTGTGCTGTATGACTTCCCTAAGATCCTGCTTCTTCCTCCTAGCTTCTCGCCTTCTCTGCGACCTGCTCCTCTGAGGAGGAGGGGTCAGAGCGGCGACGCTAGATTTCTGGCCCTGTCTATGGTCCTCAGACCAGGATGGGCCAGGTCCCCCTGGCTTTCTGGGCGTGGATCAAGATCGGCGCGGTATGCAAGATTTAAAAGCTGCTGAGCACGCCCTCGCCTCTTTGAACTTCCCAACAGCTGCCTCGATGGAAGTGCCAAAAAGTTTAGAGGGCGAGACCGGGGCATCCAGGAGAAAACTCTTCTCTTTCTCTCCGATATCCACCAAGTTCACCCACAGGTGTCTCACCGTTGCCACCATTGCTGCCATCGATCTACCAATCGCAGCAGCGGTCTGCTTAGTGGCACGGAGAGCCAGATCTGTGGTGTCGCGCAACTCAGCTACCGCCTAAGGTGAAAGACCCTGACCCTGGTCTAAATCTTTCAGCAGATCAGCCTGGTATGCTTGGAGCACTGCCATGGTATGCAGTGAAGCACCAGCCTGACCCGCCACCGCGTATGCTCTGCCATTCAGACGCGAGGTGGTTTTAAGCGGTCTGGTAGGCAGAGCCAGAGCCTTAAGGGCGACGAGATAATTCGCAAACGTCTCATCAATGGGGGGCATCACCACATATCCATGCTCACGCAACCCCTCAACATTGGCATAATTTGCATGCCCATGTCGATGGATGCAGGCTGAATATGGGTTCTTCCATGCTTTCTCGAACTCAGAATGGAGATCGGGAAGGAATGGAAGGCTCACGGGGGCTGCACGACGGTGGCCAGAAAGATAACGTTCGTCCAATCTACCACGAACAGTCTCTTCCTGAACGCGCTCCCACAACAGCTTTAATCTATCTGAAGCACGCCCCATCACGTCGAGCAGCTCCTCATACGCGGGGCAGGATGGCCGAGATGGCTCAGATCTAATACTTTCACTGCCAGCCTCGGCCATCGGCTGCTCTTCATCTTGGCTAGGAGCCAAAAGAGCACTATCTGCTGAACCAGAGGATGCAAGAGAAATGGCATCCTCATCGAACAGATCACTCACCGAACGCTTTGAGAAGGGTGTCACTGTCTCACGCGATTCGGCAGCTCGCGAGAGACAGTGACACCCTTCTCAAAGCGTTCGGTGAGCTCCACCTGTGAACCCCACGACTTAAGCCGCCTCTCTGCCTCAGCACGAGAGGGGCCCGAGCCGCCAGGCACAGATGTCTGTCCTTCCTCTCTCAAGAAGATGGACAGACAAGAGCGGAGCGTCCTCATGGGAAGACGCTCGAAATGCACGCAAACTGATCCCTCGAGAACAGAGCGGTGCATGCTCTTCGCCCAGACAATGAATGCACAAGTCGTGTGTGTCCTCCGGTTTCAAATATCTAGGACACGGATCAGCACAACGCTTGAAACGTTTCTCAGCCATGATAATTGTCTTACCTTGAACAGATCGCTACAGACAAACAGTCCCTAAAGACGAAAAGAGGATGACATGTTCTCTAGGCGCCCCTTTTATACTTCCTGGTTACACCTGAATTACGTCATAGGCTTGTCAATAGGATTGTCGTGATTTGACAGATTGTTTCAGACACCGGTCACGCGAGGATGTTTTCTCATTTGTGTTCTAGGATGCAGTGCGAGTTACCTTTCGAAAGGGAACAATAATTTAAACATTTCTATACTTAAATTACATTTCTGTACTTGAATTATAAATCACTGAATTATGAGCACAAAATGAACAAAACAAGATTCAGTTTCATTGACTGAAATACAGAAAGTAGCAACATTTAAATTCTGATGTCAAATGAAATATATCTACAATAACTATATGAATTATGTTTATATTTTTTTCTGAACGTTTACTATATATAATTACAATTATAATTATTTGTAACATTTGTAACACTTTACCCCTTATATATAATGCAGTTTTATTTTATTTATTTATTTTTTAATGCACCTTATAATGCACTGTATGATCTCAAGAATAATTGTAACCATATTTATAATACATTATAAAACTTATCTATTCATTGAACACACCATTAAAAAGTATAATGACTTAAATCAAAGCAATTTCAGAATCTGCAAATATTGCAATGCATTTTAACTTTGGTTATAATTATTTATGAAAATATATAATGAATTATAATGTACATTACAAATATGTTTATAATGCTTTATACATGAGGACTTTAACTTAATATTATCAAGTATCATTGATGAATTATGTATTTTAATACACATCATAATACATCATACTGTGAATAATGTAACATTACATAATGAATATATAATGTGAATAATGTGCATTATAACATGCATCCAAGTAAAGCAAATTTGATTTTTTAATAGGAATTAAATAGACCGTCTTACCGAGCACCGGTTTAGTTCCTCCACCGAATGTGCACCACAGTGATACAATCTAATGAAACGGTCGTACAAAAACCTCTATTCCACTCGAGTGAACACAAACTCCAGCAGAGAGAGAGAAACAACACTTCAACACACTGATATTAGAAGAAACTCAGATCTTCTCAACAGATCTTCATCATCTACAGTAAAAGACCTGGGTGTTATATTAGACTGCAACTTATCTTTCAAAAATATTTCATATGTTACAAAAACAGCTTTCTTGCACCTCAGAAACATCGCTAAGCTACAGATCATGTTATCTGTTTCTGATGCAGAAAAGTTAGTTCTCGCATTCATGACGTCTAGACTAGATTACTGTAATGCTTTACTAGCTGGTTGTCCTGCTTCCTCAATAAACAAGCTACAATTAGTACAAAATTCAGCTGCTAGAGTTCTGACCAGATGAAGAAAATATGATCATATAACACCAATTTTATCATCTCTACACTGGTTACCCATTAAGTTCTGTATTGATTTCAGAGTATTGATACTGACCTATAAAGCCTTAAATGGTTTAGCTCCTGCATTTAACTGATCTTCTACTGCCCTACAATCCATCACCCTCTTTAAGATCACAAAACTCTGGACTTTTAGTACATTTTGTTTGAAACATTATGAAGAGCAGCTACTCTAATTGTTTTCCATTTGCTTTTCTGTTTCTACCTTGAGATGCTCATCCCGAGGTAACTATAGGGATTTTTCCAGCTCCAGTTTGGATTCAGCTTCTCAGGAAGACTTCAGACGACCCAACACCTGTGAAGAGATGACCCAACTCCTGCGAGGACCTCAAAACCTGAATCAACATACACAACTGCCAAAATTGTTATATTGTAATCATTATGATCACAACTTGTAATAATTGCTTAAACAAGCTCATTGTTCTGCCTAAATTGAACTGAAATTGTAACTCTAGTGTATGTTAGTTTGTCTGTTGTAAATCCTGCCCACTTCTTTGCATTGTCACACATGCTTCAGTGCTCTGAGAGTGTTTATAGTGCTGTGAGTTTAACACTTCATGACTGAGAGCAGAACAGAACACAATCTTCATCATCACACAAGACAAAAGAACAACAATGAACAAAATCACCTTCTTCATCTGGACTCTCACTCTGTTTATTCAAGGTAAGACTGATAAAAACTGACTCTGGTTTTGGTGTTCTTGTAAAAGTATATGATGGTAGTAGTTTTAAACACTAATTGTTTTTCTTTTCTCTTCTTCAGAATCCAGAGGAGTGACTCTGACTCAACCTGAAGTTAAAACTGTCCAACAGGGTCAAACAGCTACAATAGAGTGTCATATAGATGTAGGAATATACAGCAGCTACTTAGCCTGGTATCAGCAGAAACCTGGAGAAGCTCCTAAACTCCTGATTTATTATATAAACACCCTCCAGTCAGGAACTCCATCTAGATTCAGTGGCAGTGGAACAGCAAGTACTGGACGAGATTTCACTCTGACCATCAGTGGAGTCCAGAATGAAGATACAGGAGATTATTACTGTCAGAGTTGGCACTATGTCAACAGTAAATATGTGTTCACACAGTGATAAAGAGTGGTACAAAAACCTCGGTCAGTCAGACGTCACAGTGATGCACTGATACAGCTGAGAGATACTGCAGCTGCTGATGGAGGATCACAAACAACACAATGGTAATGTTTAGCAAAGTTTCTAAAGACTTTTAAAATTAATTAATAGAGTGAATATACATTTATATTTAGTCATTTATTTTTTTTTATGAAATAACGGTAACACTTTACAATAAGGTTCATTAGTTAACGTTAGTGAACTACATTAGTTAACATGAACTAATAATGAACTGCACTTATACAGCATTTATTAATCTTTGTTAATGTTAATTTCAACATTTACTAATACATTATTAAAATCTTGTTAACATTAATTAATGCACTGTGAACTAACATGAAAAAACTATGAACAACTGTATTTTCATTAACTAATGTTCACGAAGATTAGTAAATACAGTAACAGATGTATTGCTCATGGTCAGTTCATGTTAGTTAATACATTAACTAATGTTTAACTAATGAACCTTATAGTAAAGTGTTACCGAAATAACCGTTAGTACTCATATGAATTATGGCAGCACTGGGATGCTTTATTGTTTGTGTTTCAGATCACAGTAAGAGAGCGATGTGGAGTGAAGAAGAAATAGCAGTTGTTTTTCATGTGTTTTCTCTCACTCCAGGATTGAAAGAAGCGGTTTCTTTCTCCAGTGGTTGTGGAAAAATATGCATACTAACTAATCAGATTTAGTCTGAAAGGTAAGTTAGAAAGTTCTTGCTTATAGAAGTGTTATATAAAAGTAATATGACATTCACAGTCGTGCTGCTCTTCATGTCTATGGTAGAATCACAGCCGTGCTGATATTCAGTATAACTGCACTCTTGATCATGTGAAGCTGATTAAATGTGGCAGGATGAAATAAACAGCACCTGGAGATCACGTGACCCTTCGGCAGCAATGCACTCACAGTCCTTCGCTTGTCTCACTTTGTCAGATATTGTATAATCCTGTCAGTAAATTCTGAACCATTTTTTTTCTAGCCCACTATGAGCACCCCAGCAGTCAAGGACAATCGGAAAAGAGAGATTGAACAATCGCCAATAAAGAAAAAATTCAAAGATTCCACCATCTCCAGAGAGGATCTCAACACTGCTATTGCTAACGGTATCAAGCTAACGCTCAAAGAGCAACAAAGTACTCTCGATTCAGTTGTGGCTTCGACAGTAAGAGAAGTGATAGACTCTGCACTGATCCCAGCACTCTGTGATCTATATTTGGATATACAAACAACCAACGATTCTGTTAAAGAACAAAAAGCAGAAGTTGAAAAGCTAGCCAAAACGGAAAAACAGAGACGTGACCGGGTCGATTCTGTTCAGGCTGCTGCACGTGAGGATAGGAGGACAGTCACAAACTCACCAACTCACCAAAAATGACGGACACTGAAGACAGGAGCAGGAGAAATAATGTACGACTGGTGGCTCTGCCTGAGGGGGCGGAGGGCTCTGATGCAGCGGGCTTCCTCAGAGCTCATCTTTCCAGGTGGATCTCTTCACTGAAAGGCCGTGACATCGAGATTGACCGGGCCCATCGCGTGTATGACTGACACGCTGATTCATTACGCTCCGAATCTTCCTGAAGCAGTGTTTTGAAATCAGCCATCACTAAATGTTTTTTTTTTTGCACACCAAAAATATTCTCGTCGCTTCATAATATTAATATTGAACCACTGTACTCACATGAACTGATTTAAATATGTTTTTAGTACCTTTATGGATCTTGAGAGAGGAAATGTCATTGCTCCCTATGTAGGCCTCACTGAGCCATCGGATTTCAACAAAAATGTCTTAATTTGTGTTCCGAAGATCAACAAAGATCTTACGGGTGTAAAACGGCACGAGTAATTAATGACAGAATTTTCATTTTTGGGTGAACTAACCCTTTAAGAGAACGATAACAAGGTGGCCATGGACACTTCATCCCCTTGGAATTATAAGGTTCTGTCTGCGTTCTGAGCAGTTTTGAGATATTGAGCTTCAAAGTTTTTGCATTCCATATAGCAAAAACTATGTGGGGAACAAGTTTCTTTCAAACATGAAAATGACAGGGACAGTAAATGTATTCTAAATGTACAATATCAAAATCCTCTCAAATTTGTAAATGGGGATTTTTGGAACGGGTCAAATGCAGATAGAACCTTCTAATTCTAATTCTAAAAAAAAAAAAAAACACTTTTCGCTTGGAATTATAAGGTTCTATCTGGTAAAAAATTAATTGAAGCAATAATTTTCAAGAAACACAAACAGTTTGCTTATAATTTCCTTTAAAACATAAAATTAGTGTTGTAACAATGTGTTGACATGCATGAGAAAGTTTAATTTAATGGTTTTTATGACATTTATTTTTTATATTTTAAATGAATATTTATATATGGGTAATTTAACACATTATTGCAGGAACTATTTAAGTATAAGTTTCCTTTTGTTTAGACAGAAAGCAGCAATATTGTAAAATTTAAGACATTTTAAGTCTAAAAAGCTGCAAGAAAACAGACAATGCTTCAGCTAAAATTATCGTTTTTTCATTAAAGTAGTAAATCGAACTAACATTTTCTGTGATTAATTAGATAATCACAAAATAGCCTGTACATACAACATGAGAGGAACATTGCGGTTCACTGGAGCTTAAGTTTTAGATAAAACTTCATCAGAATTTAATAGATAACAATAAAATCAGACTGGATTTTAAACGAGCTATAGCCCGCGCCGGAAGTGAAGGCTGGCGTCAGCAACTGAAGACTCAAACATGTGTCAGCAATCTTTTATACTCCAAGTGTAAGATAATGATTGGTTAAATCATTAATCAATAGGTGACGTAACATTGAGTCTTCCTGGCAGAACTTACACTAGAGCTTACATTTTTCTTAATTGCATTTACACTCACAGTTAAGACACTTGCGATTGCATTTTCATTAAATGTCCCGCAATGAATGTAACAAATTTATTATTGCTTGCTCTGTCAGTATGGTTGTATGTTTTTCTCTTTTTATCATTCTGATTATTGTTTATGCATCAATTATATTAATAAAACGATGTGTAGTCCATCTGGATGCTGAGTGTTATTTATAATAATAATAATAATAATAATAATAATTTTTGTTCCCAAAAATAACTCTGGTGATGTCTTAACACATCTTTCACATCTGCACTTTGCTCTGAAGTGAACAGGTGCTGGTGGTGTGATGGTGTGGAGGATATTTCTTGACACAGTTTGGGCCTTTAGTACCATTTGAGCATCATTCAAACACCACAGCCTACCTGAGTGTTGTTGATGACCATGTCCATCCCTTTATGACCACATTATACCATCTTCTGATGGCTACTTCCAGCAGGATAACACACCATGTCACAAAGCTCAAATCATCTCAAACTGGGTTCTTGAACATGACAATGAGTTCACTAAACTCAAATGAGCTCCACAGTCACAGATCTCAGTCCAGTAGAGCGCCTTTGGGATGTGCTGGAACTGGAGATTTGAGGCATGATAATGCAAAAGCTTTTGTACAGTGTTGAAAAACATTAGCAGCTGAGAAGTAAAAAAAATAAATAAAATAAAAAGATAAAGAAATAGGCCTATGTAATTCATTGCTGTGACCCAGAAGAATAACCCTACTCTGTGTAGCTGTCCAAAATGTTTCTAAAGAGAAGAGAGAAATTTAAACATCACCAGAGTGAATTTTAGGAGCATTAGAGACAGTCTGGGTGGGGTGATCTCCAGTGTGTGAAAGAGGGTTTAAACATCAGTGTTATTTTTGGGTAAAGTTATACAGTTATAGAGTTACAGTAATATAGTTGGTGCTACTGTACCTTAAACACTTTTATTGATTGGTTTAAAGAGTAGAAAAATAGGCATTATTCATTAAATGATTTATATCATTGTAGTATTGGATGAGCGACCACCACAATCCATCCCTTTATATACCTAAAATGGTGCCTTTGGAGGGCACTGAAGTTTTTAATCATTATCAACATATATTTTTAATAAAAATAACTCTATGAATGAGTTCAAAATGACACTTATTTTTGAGCCTCACACTTTTCAGCGCTCCAGAGCTCTAACATTGGATAGTTTGGACAAAAATAATTCAATTTTCTGAACTCTGGAGTTCTTGAGTTCTTATATCGAACAATCAGACTTTGTTAGTTGTGTCTTGAATGGATGGTTCATGCAGTTTTAAACAGCAGAGTATGAACAAAGCCCATAGTTTTTTTTTTTTTTTTTTTTTCTTAAATAAAATAAATAAACACAAATACATGTAGCTATAACATGCATGTGTGCATTATTACCTCGGTGATGACATTCACTGTCAATAATTCACCTTGACAGCGATCCCTTACGGCATCACTTTAGCTATGTTCGTTATTCGTTGTAATGTGTCAGGGGAATGTTCTTAAAACACTAATCAAAGTAATATTATACCTTCTGTTCTTTTCTTTTAAAAGAACATTAAAAGATGCGCTCGAACCGTTCTCCTGATTCTTCGCCTTGACACTCAAATCGCTCAAGAAGTTAATGCTGGTTCTGATAGAAAGGTGTCAGAATACACACGAATGGGGCTGCATAGCTGCAGACCAGTCAGGGTGCCCATGCTGACCCCTGTCAACAATGAGTTTGAGGTGTTGATTTGGCCTCCAAATTCCCCAGATCTCAATCCACTCAAGGTTTGTGCCAGCTCTGCTCCATTTTAGTGCAGCTATGTACAGGAGGAACTGCATTGATGCCACGTTCTGAATATTGTGATGTCTCAATAGAGATGCAACACAAGAACAGGCTGGGAATCCTTTGGGTAAATTTGGTTTTATATTCGCACATTCGGACTTCCGCATAGGCTACAATAACTTTGTACACTACATTGGACATTCAGTGGACATTCGCAAGTAAGTATGCCATTAAAATAATACTTGCCCATTTTGATCGATTGTGAAAAATGTTGTAGGGTTACAATCGTTGGTTGTAAATATCATGTCGCTGTTTAGAATTTGCAAACATTAACTTTATTGCACATTATTAGAACGTTCATAAACGCGGAAGTCCGAATGTGCGAATATAAAACCAACTTTACCCAAGTAAAGTTGTTGATGTGACTTGAAAAGTTTAATGATCTTCTCCATTTAGGTGTGACAGCTGACAGACTCGCAACATGATGATCATCATTTACAGTAATCCAGCGATGTTCTTGTAAGCTGAGAAGTCATCTTTTCCTCTGTCATTTTGAAAGCTCTGCGTAAGGAACAATGACTTCCTTCTTCTTCTTCTTTTAGTTTTTTGGCGGATTGCAATCATGACTTATCAGGTGCATAGCTCCACCTACTGTACAGGAGTTTGCAGCAATGGATTATGGTGCGATAAAACTACTTTACATAATATTAATATTAAAAACAATGACTTCCGATGCCGCGCCGATGTAAATAGGCTGCCTGAGGAAAAATGTGGAAGTGACTGTGTCCATTGGGGCGTAAATGCCACCCAGGACCTTTTTAATTGGTTTAAAGAAACACCAGGTATCCAGTGGTCCACAAATATAGGGAAATTACAGATAGTAAGGATTTACTATTTGAATGTAATTTATTTTTTATTATTTTTATGAGAAATTTTCAATTCATCTATAGGTGAAATGAGTGCTTCTTAAACGACGTTTCAAAAAAGGTTCAGGAGCAGCACAGTCCCGAATGAAACATCCCATCTGACTACTAGAGAACCGTATGGGAACGTTCTGTTAATGTCCCAAATGTCCTCTTTGTAACGATCTTATGTGACCATTGATTAACCAATATGGAACGTCCCTCTAAAGTCATATAAAGAAACTTGAACTGCAGCACTTTTATAACCAAAAGAGGATGTTTTACAAACATCTCTAATGTGAAGGTTCAGGATTTCCGTCACATTTAGAAAACTTTTAGGGAACGGTGTGCAAGGTCACGAGAACGTCCCCTCTTATGTGAGATGGATGTAGATCTGCACATCATCAGTGTCTCAGTAGTCAGAGTAAAAATAAAACTACTGAACTAACTAAAAATAACATTAGTGAGAATGGAAATGATCATTCTGTAACTCTAGTGTATATTAGTTTGTCTGTTGTAAATCCTGCCCACTTCTTTGCATTGTCACACATGCTTCAGTGCTCTGAGAGTGTTTATAGTGCTGTGAGTTTAACACTTCATGACTGAGAGCAGAACAGAACACAATCTTCATCATCACACAAGACAAAAGAACAACAATGAACAAAATCACCTTCTTCATCTGGACTCTGATCTGTATATCAGGTATAAGTGAAACTCTGACTTCCTTATAACTAAAAATACTAAAGTTTTATATTTTATGAATATGACATCTATTTCTAATATGACACATCATGTTCTATTGATTGTCTTGATGTATTTTTAATTTAAATCCTATTCATTTCTCTTCAGGCTCCAGTGGACAGATCACAGTTACTCAAACTCCTGTAGTTCATACAGTCACACCAGGAGAAACTGTTGTGATGAGATGCAGCGCCAGCACTCCTTTAACAGGCTGTAGTCCACCCTGTCTGTCCTGGTACTTACAGAAACCTGGAGAAGCTCCTAAACTCCTGATTTATAGAGTGAACAGCCTCCAGTCTGGAACTCCATCTAGATTCAGTGGCAGTGGATCTGGCAGTGATTTCACTCTGACCATCAGTGGAGTCCAGACTGAAGATACAGGAGATTATTACTGCATGGGTAGACACTGTCCTAGTAGCTGTGTGTTCACACAGTGATAAAGAGTGGTACAAAAACCTCGGTCAGTCAGACGTCACAGTGATGCACTGATACAGCTGAGAGATACTGCAGCTGCTGATGGAGGATCACAAACAACACAATGGTGTATCAAACCTTTTAGAAAAATTATTTATTTATTTTGATGTACTAAGCATGTAACATAATCTTTATATTATATAAATGTTAGTGGTGCTTGGCCCTGCAAAACTTGCCACTACAATGTAATCTAACTGCAGGAAAGTCCGTCACTTTAACTGCACTTCCATGCTTCATCACTAGATGGCGTGTCTGTTACATAACTGAGTTCTCTATCTGTCAGTCACTTTGACGTTGTGTCGATGTGATGACACTAGTGTAGTGTTTCTCAACCTTTTTTACTCGATGGCCTCCTCCTTCACCAGATCAATACTGCAGTGCCCCCCTAAGATGCCTGACATTTCCTCTTATACTGAACTTCCACAGCAAAGAGAGAAAAGTGTTTGTATTTAAGCCTTTTTATTAACAAAACATTTGTCAAAACGACCTCTGCTTCCCCGTCGACATACAGCATGAGCGCAAACAATAAACAATAAATCTTCCTATGGTGTCCCAGTAATTGTTCCCGATTAAACCACTGAAAATACAACATTACATACAAGTTTTGCTGAAATTAACTCAATTATAGAATTGTTTCTTTATTCCTCTATGGCATGGTGTCGCCCTCAGGCAACATAAAACGTTTTTGGACTTCACAGCGGATCTATATATGACACGTCTGTTCAATGAAATGAGGGGCTGAAGTGGGTGCAGCCTTTTCTGTTTATCCACATTTCATGATGGATATATTATCAGGGACCCCCAAGGGTTAAATAAAAACAAACAAAACAAGCCCTATAATTTAATAAAATAACATATTATGAAGACATGATTTGATAGTTGCATTTAATAGATTACAACTTCAATAAAACATTTTCATTTTGTTTGTAACATTGTATCTGGAATGGTAAAACATTGTTGACTTATCTTAAGTGTCTGAATTTCTGAGGAACTCTTATAGCACTGCAGGACTAGCCTACAGCAAACACTGAACCAGACTATTAAATGTTGAGCAAGGGATCTCATTGGCTGCAGGATCAGCAGAGACCAATCAGCCTGAGTCATTTGGTATTGATGTGATTGCTTACAGACTGCATGTAAAGGACCGATCGAAGCCTGTGCCATCTTCAGTTTCATGACTGAACTAGATTTCTGACATGACAATTCTTGGAGAGTTTGTCATGGTAATGAATATGACAATGTTAATGTGTTTGGTCTGCTGCTGTTGATTATATCTGCTGTAGAGTACAGAACTTTCCACTGCCAAAACACACACAACATGCTGCTGCTGTACGAGCAAACATGAATCACCCCATAGCAGATCTGGACAGGTGGAGCTGGGGGAGGTGGAGGGTTTCTGAAAGTCCACTGCACTGCTACAGCAAACAATAGACAAGTCCAATCAATAGACCAATCAAATAGTGAGACTGAAAAGCCCATTTGCATTGTCAGGGTGGAGTGATTCTGATCCTCTCAGAATAGAGCAGCTCTGTCTCCAGAGACCATGTTCAAACCCCAAGAGCTTTATTTGACATTTACATCAAGCTTGTGAAAAGCACCTGCATCTTCATCTGTTAGTTGAATGATGTTGTCAGACACAAAGTGAACTTGTTGAGAAGCTTTATTGAATGTTACAGCAGATTGAAAGATCACACAGTGCTTTGACACGCCAGCTCTCTTTCAGTATTGAGTTGTAAATCACTACAGCTGCAGCACTAGACTCATGTGAATCCTGCCTGACACAGGACACTCAGATACGGCTCATCTTCAGGAGAGAAACATCAGCACTCAGAGCTCTTGTGGAACGAGACCTCATGAGGAGCTCCATCATGTGTTACTCTGCAGACGTACACCTCTCCCTTTTCCCAGCGTGCTTTGCTGAGGGTCAGGACGCTACTGCGGCTGTAGCGGCCGTCCCGCTGGCTCTCTGCGCTGGTCACGACCCCCTCGGTGACCTCTGACCCGTCCAGTGTCCAGCTCACCAGCGCCCCCTGTGGAGAGTAAGAGCTGAGCAGGCAGAGCAGTGCGGCTGAGTCTCCAGAGATCTGCAGAGAAGAGGGCGGCAGCAGAGACACTGAGGGCTTCACTGTGGGACCAGCTGCAGGAGACAAACACAACACATTCACAAACACAAAGAAAACACACTGTTTCACTCACAGCATTTCAACAGCAGCAAAAATCACAACAATCTGATCCTTCATGTCATTCAACATCACTAGAGCTGATATAATATACAATATACAAACTACACAATCACTATATACATTTAAATCAATCCTCAGAAATGAAACTCAATATACTGAGACACTGACTGCTTTAATTCCAGCAGTTTTTGCATCCCAATATAAAGTACATTTTTACTTACGTGAGATATTCAACTCAAAATGTAACTCAATTTCAAAGTTTGACTAAAGCTCAGGCCAAATGATGATTATATCACTGATAAGAACTAGAAAACAATACAATTCGTAAATTGTACTTGAATTATAAAGCACTGAATTATAAGCACAACATGAGCAAAAGAGATTCAGTATCATTGACTGAAATACAGAAAGTAGCAACATTTACATTCTGATGTCAGATCTATTTTTTTCGCCATGTATGATATCTACAATAAAAATGAACTACATATGAACCCAGTATAGAAATAAATAAAGGGAAATTAAACCTGTAATAAACTGATTAAACTCACAGTGAGACTCATTATGGAAATGCATTTAGAGATTTTTTTTTTTTTTTTTTGAAAGGAATAATGCTGTTCTTCTGAATGAATAAACATGACAATATCATTGTTTTAGATTAAATAATTATAAAACAATATCAGTAACACTTTAATTAAAGCCTTCATACACAATGTATTTTAAAAGTATTTTAATGCATTAATTAATCTTTCTTTTATACATTATAATGTGTGTATGATCTCATGAATAATTATAACCACAATTATAACACATTATAATACTGTTACGGTGTAGTGCTGTATTGATGAGGCGAAATACGGAAATCCACAATATCAGGGTTTTAATACCATCAAAGGACAGAACGACAGCTTCACACACATATGGCAAACAATATAACGGACCAGGAGTGCAGGGAGTGAGTCCAACTTAAAGTGAGTGCTGACGAGGACAACAGGTGCTGGGAATCCGGGGAGATGGCGGGAAGACTGATGAGGGAAGTGCAAACAGGAGTGCGGAACAGGAGGATACTGGGAAACGGAGTCCGGGCAGGCGTGGATGTGACATTACCTCCCCCTCCCCGGAAGGCGTGACCTCACGCCTCAGATGAAACAGCGGGGAGGGGGGGTGGGCACCCTGGAGACCTACAGGCAGGTGCGGGGGTGCAGGCGGGTGCGGAGGTCTCCAGGGCGGGTCAGGAGCCTTGGCAGGCCACGGAGGGTCAGGAGCCTTGGCAGGCCACGGAGGGTCAGGAGCCTTGGCAGGCCACGGAGGGTCAGGAGCCTTGGCAGGCCACGGCGGGTCAGGAGCCTTGGCAGGCCACGGCGGGTCAGGAGCCTTGGCAGGCCACGGAGGGTCAGGAGCCTTGGCAGGCCACGGAGGGTCAGGGGCCGTGGGCGGGTCTCCTAGCCCACCCCCATCTTTCCCACCCACAGATACCCTTCCCCCCCCCAAACTCAGGGGTTCAAAGGGCTTGTGGGCTACTGCTGGAGCGGCTGGCTCGGCGGCGGCGGCTGGAG
The DNA here is from genome assembly GCF_019924925.1 of Ctenopharyngodon idella. Taxonomy (NCBI): domain Eukaryota; kingdom Metazoa; phylum Chordata; class Actinopteri; order Cypriniformes; family Xenocyprididae; genus Ctenopharyngodon; species Ctenopharyngodon idella. The sequence goes on along the minus strand of NC_067243.1, from coordinate 28,957,074 downwards.
CGGCTGGCTCGGCGGCGGCGGCTGGAGCGGCTGGCTCGGCGGCGGCGGCGGCTGGACCAGATTCGGCGGACCCTTGAGCGAGCTCGGTGAGGGCTGGCACATGGAAGGCTGAAACAAGGTCGAGGAGATTGGGAGCTGGTTCAGCCCAAAAGTCTATTAACCAGTCCTCCGTGTCCAGGACTGGCATCTTGGGCTGCACAGTGACAGGCAACTCAGGAGACTGGGGCTGCACGGAGGCAGAAAACTCAGGAGACTGGGGCTGCACTGAGGCATTAGACTCAGGAGTCTGGGGCTGCACTGAGGCATTAGACTCAGGAGACTGGAGCTGCACGGAGGCAGAAAACTCAGGAGACTGGGGCTGCACGGAGGCAGAAAACTCAGGAGACTGGGGCTGCACGGAGGCAGAAAACTCAGGAGACTGGGGCTGTTTGGCGGCCTTCTTCCTTTTCTTTGCCGGCTTGGGGTTTGGGTCCGGCAGGACCCCAGGAGAACACCCACTGGAGGGGTAGACGGAGGAAACCGGCGGTTGGCGAACTGGCCAGGCCGCCTGTTTTTCTGTGGGGACTGGACGAGGAATACATGACTTTTCTTGAACCTCTTCAATTACGAAATCAGAACAATTCAGAAAGAGAATCAGATTAATTGTCTCGACCAGGGAAAAAAAACACGCTGGTTCAATAAAACGAATCATGTTCTCGTCCAGCCCCGCTAGAAAACAAGCGTTTAACGGGGCATCTGGCCAGTTCACCAAATAAGCAAGCTCGGTAAATTCCTCCACATACCTCTCCAGCGGGCGACCGTCCTGCCGGCATCCACACAGGCGATCCACAGCTGAAGCTTGCTGGGGAGGCTCGGGAACCAGGAATAATCCCATAATTGTAGACTTCCAAAGGTTGGTCCGTTATTCTGTTACGGTGTAGTGCTGTATTGATGAGGCGAAATACGGAAATCCACAATATCAGGGTTTTAATACCATCAAAGGACAGAACGACAGCTTCACACACATATGGCAAACAATATAACGGACCAGGAGTGCAGGGAGTGAGTCCAACTTAAAGGGAGTGCTGACGAGGACAACAGGTGCTGGGAATCCGGGGAGATGGCGGGAAGACTGATGAGGGAAGTGCAAACAGGAGTCCGGAACAGGAGGATACTGGGAAACGGAGTCCGGGCAGGCGTGGATGTGACAAATACTTATCTATTCATTGTTACATTGTTACACAATGCATTAAAACTCATGACAAACAACCATTTTCAGATGTAATAACGAATTTGCAAATATTATATTGCATTTTTGCATTTATAATGCACATTTTAATGCACAATTATTTATGAAAAGATACATATAAGGCATTATAACATACATTATGAATAGCTTTAAGGCTTCAAGTAAAGTGTTACCACAATATCTAATAATAATCGCCATTAATGTTTTTCTTGCTTCAACTTTAAATCATTTTAACTCTAAATTGTTCTTTATTACACTTTATTGTATGCTGACAGTTACATTGTACTACTCAAATAAGTACTGAGTAATATTAATTAACTGCATGTACTTACTATAGAGTTACAGTTAGGGTTTGGCTCAGGGTTAGTTACTTGTATTTATGCATAATTTACTGTTATTACTATAATAAGTACATGTAGTAACGTGTAACTTCTTCACCTTAAAATAAAGTGTTACCCTTTTTTCTTAAATAGGAATTAAAAAACAGACTTACCGAGCACCAGTTTAGTTCCTCCACCGAAAGTCCTCCACAGTGATACAATCTAATGAAACGGTCGTACAAAAACCTCTATTCCACTCGAGTGAACACAAACTCCAGCAGAGAGAGAGAAACAACACTTCAACACACTGATATTAGTTGAAACTCAGATCTTCTCAACACTCAAACATTCAGTTTGGACAAAATGCTTCTCAAAGGAACAACAATCACTTTTTCACACAAACAAGCATTTATTGATCTCATTTACAACAGACATGATTCATTTTGGCTTTATATCCTATATTTCTCATTCGTTCTCTCGTTGTGTGCTGATATAACACTGTTTAAAGAAACAGATCTGTGACCTTTGACCACTTTTATCATGGATGATGTTGTGGAGTTTCTCATAATGATCTTCTGTTCTTCATATGAAACTCAATCATCATGATTCACAGAAAAACCTGCAGCTTCAGACTTCAATCTTCAGTCAAAATCTGTTCAAATATTGTTTACTGAATAGCCAAAGTCAATAGAAATAGTCAACAATGAAAATATAAAAGGTATTTTGCATGTTCTACACAGTCAAGCATGTTTTCATATTCAGGTCTGTTATAAAAGTATCTGGACTCATTATGAATCTCCCAGCCTGGTCTCATTGTTAATACGCAGGTATAAATACGTAACTTTCCAAGACACAAAACACTTTTGTACGTTTAGAAAGGTGCTGAAACGTACAATATTGACATATTTAGAGGACTAAAACATAAAAATACTTATTATAATATTAATATTTTTTTCAGCGAAAAAAAGTAAAATATTTACGAATCTTTTGTCATAAATATATAATGTATTATTTCCCTTGTATCGTTTGTAGATAAATGTAAGATCCCTAAACCCCATCCCGAACCTAAACATACATATTTTATACCGAATGTTAAAAGAAAAAAAAACATAATGGACAGAAATGTGTAGGAAAATGACAATTTTAGTAAAAATATAACATTAAAACGATATTTTGAGCCACTAATCCTACACCTACCCCTAAACCAACCCATAACCATTTCTTAAAATTTATTTATGTCCAAAAGTGGTACCAAAAGTAGTTCAAATGATGATGATGAGTTGCAGTCGCAGTCCTCTCTGGCAGTAATAGTTTTTTATAGGGTACAAAGCAGAATTTAACTTATTAATCCATGAAAATATGAATCCGGCTTCTCTCCGTGAAGACCCGCACTCATTTCAAATGTCAATCCACTGAAACACGACATGTTGCAATCTGTGACGAAGCAGGTGAGAACCAATGAGCGTTTGATATCAGTGCCGTAAACCATGTCGTAATGGTTCTTCTTCTTCTTCTAGTTTTATGACTCCTAACCGTAGTCTTGTGTAGATTATTTCCTCTCTTATATTTCTACAACCCCTGGCAAAAATTATGGAATCACCACACTTAGAGGATGTTCACTCAGATTTTATACTTTATAGCAAACAAACAAATCACAGATATGACACAAAAAAGGTTTTGTTCAATAGCTTAACATTCTGGCTTCAGGAAACATACCTCAAACAAATCCACTTTTGTTACTATTATTAATGGCATGTCTTTTTCCAGAGCAAGTGGAGGAAAAAAAAGTAGGGAATCACTCAATGTTGAGGAAAAAAATATGGAATCATCTATTTCCATTTTAAACAAATACTGGGACAAGTCTAAAAATGCTAATTAGTCAGTAGTTAAAAGGGAGTGCTTGCACCTTAATGGGTTGTTTGACTTGGCTAATTAAAAATGAAATATGGCCCCAAGAAGAGAGTTCTCAGTTGAAACAATGGAAAGGATTACATACAGAAAAGCCAAATGAAAATGAGTACTAACACTTAAACAAAAGAAAACAAGGTTACAGTGGGATAAAGAGAAGCGATCATGGATTCTGGATGATTGGATGAAAGTGTTATTCAGCGAAGAATCGCGGATCTGCATTAGCCAAGGAGATTACGCTGGAACTTTTGTCAGGTGCCGTTCTGATGAAACAGATAAAGACGACTGCTTGAAGAAAACAATCAAATTCCCCAACTCATTTATGATATGGGGGTGCATGTCAGGTAAAGGACCAGGGGAGATGACAATCATTACCTCAACAGTATGATCATAGTGTATATTGTAGTTTGTCTGTTGTAAATCCTGCCCACTTCTTTGCATTGTCACACATGCTTCAGTGCTCTGAGAGTGTTTATAGTGCTGTGAGTTTAACACTTCATGACTGAGAGCAGAACAGAACACAATCTTCATCATCACACAAGACAAAAGAACAACAATGAACAAAATCACCTTCTTCATCTGGACTCTCACTCTGTTTGCTCAAGGTTTGTGTAACGCAGCTCTACAATTATTCTCTTGAAATATTAAATGTTTATAATTTTAAATAATATATATATATATATATATATATATATATATATATATATATATATATTTATTTTTTTATTTTTATTTTTTTCTTGTTCTTTCTCTCAGAGTGTAGAGGACAGTACACTGTAACTCAGAGTCCATCAATAACAGCAGCTCAACCAGGACAAGAAGTCAGAATAAACTGTAAAACCAGCAGTGCAGTGTATAATGGTAATTACTTAGCCTGGTACTTACAGAAAGACTGAAGATACAGGAGATTATTACTGTCTGAGTGTACACTATCCAAACAGTGTATGGGTGTTCACACAGTGATAAAGAGTGGTACAAAAACCTCGGTCAGTCAGACGTCACAGTGATGCACTGATACAGCTGAGAGATACTGCAGCTGCTGATGGAGGATCACAAACAACACAATGGTAATGTTTAGCAAAGTTTCTAAAGACTTTTAAAATTAATTAATAGAGTGAATATACATTTATATGTAGTCATTTATTTATTTTTTTTTTTAATAAAATAACGGTAACACTTTACAATAAGGTTCATTAGTTAACATTAGTTAACATGAACTAATAATGAACTGCACTTATACAGCGTTTATTAATCTTTGTTAATGTTAATTTCAACATTTACTAATACATTATTAAAATCTTGTTAACATTAATTAACACTCCTGCGATACCACCTTTTTTTTCTTATCAGTATGAAAGAGACTCAAAATAATCTGTCAATGTTGCACATACAGTTAAGAGTTGTACACCATTTTAATCTGTGAAATATCTTCTTTTATTTGTGTACACTCAGAGTAAAAACAAAATGTTGTGCTTTTTGTAAAATAAAGAAAACTAACATGATGCGTAATCTCTCGTCTCCCTCTGAACGAAGTTTAATCTGATAGTTCTCAGAAAATGAACTGTAACTTAGTGAATACTAATCACAAAAAAATTAGACTCATGTCTAAAGAAACGTTGAAATGTCAGGTTTTAAATCGTGTAAGTCAAATTGAAAACAAAAATTCTCTGTTTATGTAATCTGTATGAAAAGAGAGCCATGTCAGACGCCCGTGATTCAGCTCATTATCGGCTAATGCGGCCACGCCCACGGAGCGAGCGCTATTCAGACGCAAATTCTGAGGCAATACACGTATACATCGTCTCAATCGTGTATTTATTGTCTTGAAAAGTGTTTATCTGTATGTTATATGCATGGTTAGCGATCTCTGGAAGCCTCTGTTAGTTCCTGGAATGTCACATGATGCCTGTTCTTCTTTAGAGTAATTTGTGGACTAAAGGTGTACAGAGCGCCCTCCGGCTGCAAGTATGAATTGAAAACACAGTATCCAGCGCTCACAGTGATGACAATAAATATTGAATAAATATTACTCCTCTGTATAGAAAATTGACATAAACATGAGAATCCATCAATATTTCTCCAAATGTGCATGCTTTTAAGCTAAAAGGCTATATGAAATGCCATAGAGGTAACATGAATGTTCAGACGCTTTGCATCACAGAAATACATATTATTTTAAAGTATATAATAGAAAACCATTATTTTAAATTGTAATAATATTTCACAGTATTGCTGTTTTTTCTGTATGTTTGATATACACCATGATGAGCTTGAGACATGATCACAGAGGGTTTTTTCACAGCCTACCTGACTGAAAGAGCTCATTGATATGCAGGTCATTACAGCTCATTATGCAAATCTTTTGTCTTCTCAGGTGTGAATCACAGCATTATTCATGAAGATTCACGCTTCCACGCATACTGTGTTTCTTGACAAAAAGTGTCTTACAAAAACTAAATCAATATATTGTTATAAATGAACGAGTAGGCAGGATAATTTTTACATCATTTTGAAGCAAAAACTCTAGTCTACAACCTCTAATACCCAGAAGTCTTGTGAACACAGATTTAATATAATTTTTTTGGTCTTATTTCAGTGACTTAAGTTTTTTGTTTTTTTTAATAACCACACATAAACGTTATTCCTCCAAAAAAACAAACATGTACATACATGTTCCTCACATATTATGGTAGCCTAGTTTGTGCTGAATACAGTGTAATGACACTTTTGTCATTGATATGTTTATAAACAACTGAAAAAAGCACAAATGTCAGGGCATGTCAAAACTTCTCCAGGGCCCAAAAATCCTCAGACCCCAGAGGGTTAATGCACTGTGAACTAACATGAAAAAACTATGAACAACTGTATTTTCATTAACTAACGTTAACGAAGATTAGTAAATACAGTAACAGATGTATTGCTCATGGTCAGTTCATGTTAGTTAATACATTAACTAATGTTTAACTAATGAATCTTATAGTAAAGTGTTACCGAAATAACCGTTAGTACTCATATGAATTATGGCAGCACTGGGATGTTTTATTGTTTGTGTTTCAGATCACAGTAAGAGAGCGATGTGGAGTGAAGCAGAAATAGCAGTTGTTTTTAATGTGTTTTCTCTCACTCCAGGATTTAAAGAAGCGGTTTCTTTCTCCAGTGGTTGTGGGAAATATGCATATTAACTAATCAGATTTAGTCTGAAAGGTAAGTTAGAAAGTTCTTGCTTATAGAAGTGTTATATAAAAGTAATATGACATTCACAGTCGTGCTGCTCTTCATGTCTATGGTAGAATCACAGCCGTGCTGATATTCAGTATAACTGCACTCTTGATCATGTGAAACTGATTAAATGTGACAGGATGAAAAAACAGCACAACACCTTCAATCTTTTAAACACAACTTCAGCAAGGGCGTGTAACACTAATAAAAATATGTCAGTGTCTATTTGTGTCACAGTGCTGTGTTGTTAACACACATGAACACGAAGGGAAACAGACAGTCTTTAATAAATCCACAGGAATATCATCAACCAGAGAACAGCAATCCAACAAAACTGAACCATAACTGGTAAGTAATTTTGGCTGCACAGCAGCTGTTAAAGAAAATTGTGTCATTGTCCAGCAATAGTTATTAATTTAGTTAATTTATCTATATATCAGCACTGGAGAAAACAGTGATGTCATCGTCCAGCTCAGTTCAGTTCGCATACAACGGTGTCAATGCAGGCAGATTTTCACATTTTCACAAGCTTGCAATTCGATTCGATATAAGTTATTTTAGATATACTGTATATCAGGTACAGTACATGGCAAATTTTCTCAAGAAATAAAAAATCTCTCAACTAATGCTGTATAATATACATGGGAATCAGTTGGTAATGGTTAACATGAACTGATTTGTATACAAACTTAAATTACACTTAAGGGGATTTTTATAATAATAAGTTATAATAGGCCTACTAACTTTAAAATTATTTCTACTCTAATTCTTTTTTTTTATAAACACTTAAATGGTGGCTGTCAACTTGACGGATTTATTGAAAAATGCATTACATAGGCTATTGAGAACATTAAAAATTATAATTACTATGTAATATGGTGCATATATTTAGCTAAATGCTCCTCTCTAGAGTTAATTTTTCTAGCTGACTAACGAGTTTATGGTTACTGAATATGTTTGTTCTGAGGTAAATGTGACGTTACGTTTGTTTGTTTACAAGCTCAACCTCGGGAGAAATGGCGGGGTCCACCTCGTAGCCGGAGAGCCGATGAAGTGGAGAGACACTGAATACCTAGGCGGCCGTGACGGAGCCGCAGCAATGACAGAAGAACAAAGTCATACTCACAAAACAAAATGGCGTCCACCCCCCTACAAACATACCACATAAATATAAAAAATTTCAGGTCAAAAACACTCAAAGTACAGCCACTAAACTCACTTTCACTGTACAATTCAACAAACAACTAGCGTGGCAAACAACTCTTTGGGCCCCGGACACAGGAGAGATCTGTGTGGAGGAAATATCCTCAGTCTCTCTCCAAGCAAAGCTACTGTGGGTCTCTTTTACTCCAGGAGTCTGTTCCAGAAAACAAGGTTAACTTACCGTCAAATATACCCTGATTAACACAAACCTTGCTTACCCAAGGTATGCTGGTTCCAAACCCACAGTCTGGAGTAAGTTCAGTCAAACCGGAGTATGAAACTGACCACACAAAGACATTCTCAACCGAGCGCCAAATCCAGGAGTCAAGGAATGGAGAACACAAGAAATAAAGTATACAGCAAGAGGGAAAAAAACTTTTCAGTAAAAACCTCATCATAAGATCCATTTCATTTGGATTGTTAATCATCCACATGGACATTGGTGCTTGGACCCTGATGATTGCCGCTTAGGGCTATATTTTCAACTACAAATGATAAAATACTGCTTCTTACCTGTAAACCACTAAACCGTTTAGTTCCTGTGTGTTTAACCGATCTTCTATCATGCTACAATCCATCACGCTCTTTCAGGTCACAAAACTCTGGACTTTTGATACAACCAAGAATATCAAAGTCTAATAAAGGAGGAGCTTTTTCACATTTTGGCTCAGGAAAAATCTTCCTGATAATTTTCGAGGCTCAGAAACACTCTCTCTGTTTCAGCTTAAAGACACATCTCTTTATCCAAGCATTCACACAACGCTTCTCATGAACTTACTACAATTATACTGTATCTGATGAAATGTTATGATCGTCACATGATCATCTTCTGCCTGAAATGCTATGAACAGCAGCTATGCTAATTCTTCTCCTTTTGCTTCCCTGTTTCTACCTCAGATACCTTATACTGTAATCATTATGAGCACAAGTTGTTATTGCTGCTGAATCACGAACACATTCATTTCTCAACTGAGTGTGACATTAACTAACCTCATATATATTATACACTGCCCAGCCAAAAAAAAAGTTGGAATCATTTTCACACATGAATTGGCACTGACCTTAATTTCATTGAAAGTCTTTGGGACTTTACAGAGTGCTGAATGATGCAAAAAATGATGCACCTCTTGATGGAAATAAATGTTGTGATGTTATTTCCATCAAGAGGTGCATCAATTTTTGGTCAAGACCTTGTATTGACAATGCAAGAGTCCTGCACTCTGTAAAGTCTCCTCCAGCACTTCCCAAAGACTTTCAGTGAAATTAGGATCTGGACTCAGAGGTGCCAATTCATGTGTGAAAATGATTCTTCGTGCTCTCTGAACCATTCTTTCACAATTTTAACCCTGCTGAATCTTGACATTGTCATCCTGGAATATGGTCATGATGTGTCTTCCTACATGGTTGTTCAAAAAATGAAAAGCTACACACTCCATCTTTAAGGTTTAAAAGAACCGGTGCCAAACATATAACATGCTAAAAACATAATAATCACTGTAATAATGATCCATCCATAGATTCTCAAGTATTTGTCTATTAAAATGACAGTGACAGTGATATATATATATATATATATATATATATATATATATATATATATATCACTGTCATATGGACATTATTTTGACACACTAATCTCTGACTAAATTGTAATATTGAAACAAGCATTTTCTGTAAAGTTGCTTTATATGTGTTGTTAAATCACTATAAATAAACTTGAACTGAATGGGATTTTGAAGATTTATTTCTCTTTTCATTTTGTAAACAGACTGACAAAAGACATTTTCAGATAAAAGTCACAAAATCAATAGAAATGCAAATGACCTGCATGTATTTGTGAGATGATGTGTCAAAGCAGAAGTCGTCTCAAGCTGGTTTTGTGATCTTGACAATCAGTTCAATGTTCTTCAGTGGCCTTCAAGATCACAGATCTGAATCCAACAGAAAACCTTTGGTACAATAAGAGATCTGCAGATATTATGGGATTCAATCATGTCAACATGGAGCAGAATCCAGAAACCATCTTGGAAACCTTTTATCACGCCTTCATCATTAGATTTTACTGCTTTGCAAATGTGTTTTTCATCTTATATCTTAGATTTTTTACACTCTTGTCCCAGACTCAAACGTTGATGGATTTGATGGATGGATCCATCAAAGATATCCTAATATTACTACATTTTAAATCTATGATGACCTAAATAAACAAAGAGTGAAATAAACTGAAACAATTATTTAAAAATGATGACCATATAGTTTCAGCATCATTTCCAACTGTTTAAGAGACAATAGTGTCAGTGGAGATGATTGAGATTAAATATGAGACATGTGATGTATGTGGAAAACAGAGAGAAATAAACATAAATATCAGTTATGAATGCAATATTTGTACTGATTATGATCATGATGAAAAATGAGGCTTATTGCAGAATTAACAGTGATTAACAATAAAACATCTAAACTAAATCTGCAAATGATTCATTTCCATAATAATGTACTGAACAATGAATAATAATCCTGTATGCAAATATATTACAATTTAGCAGTAAATGTACACTGTGATGTCATCACTGATCAGTCTGACAGTTGAAATACAAAGTTCAGTCATGAAACTCTAACCGAGCACTGATTGGTTCTTTCTATGCCGCGGCACCAGCCAATCAGAAGTAATTCCAAATCTACGCAACCATATATATCGTACCCTAGCCTGCGATCGACAAGCTGCGCAATGTGAAGCACTGTTATGAGCAGATGCTTTCAGAAATCTTCCGAAATTCAACATCTAAGATAAGTAAACCGAGTTTCTTATGATATTCCACAATGCTTTGTGTAGTCTGCTTTCAATTTCTTCAAGTACCATACACGAGGTTCAAATCATGTCAACTCCCAACCTACAGTGATCACTATACACATTAGCAGCTAGCGTACACACATCGCATTCGGAGCAGGAAGCAGATATGTTGTAAGGATACAGAAATATAGCTTGCTAAACTCTAAGTGAAATGGGCTTCACTCTGTTTTCGCATATAATAGAGCTACAGCAATTCCTAATATTTAACGAGCAGCAACATGCTAAAACAAATGACCATATTAGCGAATATCAACAGCATAGAACGCTAGCAGATAGTACGTTTGCAATCGAGTAACATAGTTCAATTATCTGCTAACCACGGATCGATTACTTTTGATAAAATGCACATATATTCACTTAGTATTACGTATGTGAGCAGCTACATACACTCTTTTGGGAAAAAATACACTACTTTATAACTACGGGAGGAACAGAGAGTTACGCTCATGTCGGATACAATTTCAGTATCAGATTTCACTGCTGTCCTTCAGAAAGGTCTGCATTCAACTTACCTAAAGCGTGCAAGGTAGTTCAATACTTTCAATGAAGCAAGTACCAGTTACGCCGTAATTAGACCTGGCAAAGCTATGGGTTGCGTGAGGAGCGTTGCGTGTTCCGTTGCGGCGCAGCGCTGGGCATCCGGGTATATTTAATATTATATTCAGATACAACTTTTCCCTTAATCATTCACAGAGTTTAGCAACGACGCGTATGCAGCATTTTACAGTAGCTGACCCGGGGACAAATGTTCCGGAGCGGTCACCATCAAAAAACCAGCATACCATACACTGCATTAGATGAAACCAATCACATTCTATAGGCATGTTATTTATGCATATGAGCTCTGGCTCAGTATCATTCTAGTTTAGGCCACTAGGTCAGATGCACATTTATAGGTAAGCTCAATAGTGTTAAGCCACTTGGCAAAGCAGGCCCAGGCACACATAGATAGTCATACACGTGCCTATAGCTCTACGGAGCAGCAGCAGTACACATATTTTGGCATTCAGATCTGCTGGGTGGGGGGTATCAGGCCGAAGCTACTCAGTCGCTTGCTTAACTTGGGTAGCACGGACCATGCGGTCCACTGCTTTGAGGGGGTTCTACCATTCTTGCAGCAGCCTTTTCCTTGTTGTTTTATTTGACTAAGCTGAACAAATTTGTATTTGCTCAGCAGTAACAGCAGCAGCAGCAGCAGCGTAGCAGATCTCGTACGCCAAAATTAAGCCATGTATACTTCATGTCCCATGCCAATAAATGCTGGTTGAATTTAATCCACTCCGAGAGTTGTCATGATTGAACTGAGTTTGTTATGAACTGTAACATGACGACACATTCAGTCAGCTGCAGTATCTCAGTAAAGGCTGTTGAACTGAACTGTTAGACGCTCCATTACTGACACTGCAGTTCCACACAGTAGAAGAGCACAGTGTGTTTTAATTCTGCTGGAGCTCATGGATGTTGTTCAGTACCAGAGAACTGAGAAATCTTCCACCCTGAACACTGATATTGTGTCATTCAGAAACACAGTTAAACCAAAGAGCTGCTGCAGTTTATTACATCAACTAATAATGAGCCCAGAACAGTGTAGAATGAATGATAGAAAGTGTTCAGTGACCTTACAAAATATTAATAATGACCAAATCAATAATATACAGGATTCTGTCAATAGACTTCAGAAATGTGTGTATAATTGTTTGACATGTTTCACAACATGAGGAAGTTGTTGGAAAATGTGTTTGCGACTGATCTACAGTCTTCAGGATAATGATTTAAATAGAGAGAGTCACTTTGCATTGTCACACATGCTTCAGTGCTCTGAGAGTGTTTATAGTGCTGTGAGTTTAACACTTCATGACTGAGAGCAGAACAGAACACAATCTTCATCATCACACAAGACAAAAGAACAACAATGAACAAAATCACCTTCTTCATCTGGACTCTCACACTGTTTATTCAAGGTTTGTGTAATACAATTTTTACAATTATACTCTTAAAATATTAAATGTTTATAATTTTAAATGATAATTTTTAGAATTGATAATTTTATTTTTATTATTTTTTTCTTCTTGTTCTTTCTTTCAGAGTGTAGAGGACAGATCACTGTAACTCAGAGTCCATTGATACTAACAGCTCAACCAGGACAAGAAGTCAGAATAAACTGTAAAACCAGCAGTAGAGTGTATGATGGTGTTGAGTTACACTGGTACTTACAGAAACCTGGAGAAGCTCCTAAACTCCTCATATATGCAGCAACAAGCCGTAATACTGGAACTCCATCTAGATTCAGTGGCAGTGGATCTGGCAGTGATTTCACTCTGACTATCAGTGGAGTCCAGACTGAAGATACAGGAGATTATTACTGTCAGAGTGCACACTATCCAAACAGTGTATGGGTGTTCACACAGTGATAAAGAGTGGTACAAAAACCTCGGTCAGTCAGACGTCACAGTGATGCACTGATACAGCTGAGAGATACTGCAGCTGCTGATGGAGGATCACAAACAACACAATGGTGTATCAAACCTTTCAGAAATATTATTTATTTATTTTGATGTACTAAGCATGTAACAAAATCTTTATATTATATAAATGTTAGTGGTGTTTGGCCCTGCAAAACTTGCCACTACAATGTAATCTAACTGCAGGAAAGTCAGTCACTTTAATTGCACTTCCATGCTTCATCACTAGATGGCGTGTCTGTTACATAACTGAGTTCCCTATCTGTCAGTCACTTTGACGTTGTGTCGATGTAATGACACTAGTGTAGTGTTTCTCAACCTTTTTTACTCGATGGCCTCCTCCTTCACCAGATCAATATTGCAGTGCCCCCCTAAGATGCCTGACGTTTCCTCTTATACTGAACTTCCACAGCAAAGAGAGAAAAGTGTTTGTATTTAAGCCTTTTTATGTCAAAATGACCTCTGCTTCCCCGTCGACATACAGCATGAGCGCAAACAATAAACAATAAATCTGCCTATGGTGTCCCAGTAATTGTTCCAGATTAAACCACTGAAAATACAACATTACATACAACTTTTGCTGAAATTAACTCAATTATAGAATTGTTGCTTTATTTCTCTATGGCATGGTGTCGCCCTCAGGAAACATAAAAGGTTTTTGGACTTTACACCGGATCTATATATGACACGTCTGTTCAATGAAATGAGGGGCTGAAGTGGGTGCAGCCTTTTCTGTTTATCCACATTTCATGATGGATATATTATCAGGGACCCCAGAGGGTTAAATAAAAACAAACAAAACAAGCCCTATAATTTAATAAAATAACATATTATGAAGACATGATTTGATAGTTGCATTTAATAGATTACAACTTCAATAAAACATTTTCATTTTGTTTGTAACATTGTATTTGAAATGGTAAAACATTGTTGACTTATCTTAAGTGTCTGAATTTCTGATGAACTCTTATAGTGCTGCAGGACTAGCCTACAGCAAACACTGAACCAGACTATTAAATGTTGAGCAAGGGATCTCATTGGCTGCAGGATCAGCAGAGACCAATCAGCCTGAGTCATTTGGTATTGATGTGATTGCTTACAGACTGCATGTAAAGGACCGATCGAAGCCTGTGCCATCTTCAGTTTCATGACCGAACTAGATTTCTGACATGACAATTCTTGGAGAGTTTGTCATGGTAATGAATATGACAATGTTAATGTGTTTGGTCTGCTGCTGTTGATTATATCTGCTGTAGAGTACAGAACTTTCCACTGCCAAAACACACACAACATGCTGCTGCTGTACGAGCAAACATGAATCACCCCATAGCAGATCTGGACAGGTGGAGCTGGGGGAGGTGGAGGGTTTCTGAAAGTACACTGCACTGCTACAGCAAACAATAGACAAGTGTTTGAATGTTGAGCAGCAAGATCATTGACTACTGATACAGCAGGAATCATTCAGTTGTGTCCTGTAGAGAATGATGTGTAAATGTGTATGTCTGACTCTGTATATTTACTGTTACTGTGCTTTGGTGATGTAAAGCCTTTCTTTTAACCCTGTCAGTAAAACTATTGGACTCTGAATGTATATCGTCCTGATCTCTCTTCTGTCTTTTGCATTCAGAGGGTGTTTTACATGAGCGGCACATGCTTCACTGCTCTGAATGTGTTTATAGCTCTATGAACTGAACATGACATGATCAAGAGCTCTTCTTCATCAACCAACAAACATGACTTTCAGCTGCAGCTGCTCATAAACACAATCACACACAACACTGATCACAGACAAACACTAATAACACTAGATCATCTAAATCAACATCAATCTTGTGTTTATGAAGAGAATGAGTCAGTGTTTAATATCATCATCATGTTTTAGGTGTAATATATGATCCCTGTCAATCAAACTGAACAGACTGAATTCAGTCACTTCTGCTGTCTGGACGTGATGCTTTCCATTTGATTTTCATGACATTTTCATATATATTTTCATCACCGTATTTTCAGCAGAAGTGAAACTGGTGTGTTCCAGTCCAGATCATGTGACCAATCAAACAGTGAGACTGAAAAGCCCATTTGCATTGTCAGGGTGGAGTGATTGTGATCCTCTCAGAATAGAGCAGCTCTGTCTCCAGAGACCATGTTCAAACCCCAAGAGCTTTATTTGACATTTACATCAAGCTTGTGAAAAGCACCTGCATCTTCATCTGTTAGTTGAATGATGTTGTCAGACACAAAGTGAACTTGTTGAGAAGCTTTATTGAATGTTACAGCAGATTGAAAGATCACACAGTGCTTTGACACGCCAGCTCTCTTTCAGTATTGAGTTGTAAATCACTACAGCTGCAGCACTAGACTCATGTGAATCCTGCCTGACACAGGACACTCAGATACGGCTCATCTTCAGGAGAGAAACATCAGCACTCAGAGCTCTTGTGGAACGAGACCTCATGAGGAGCTCCATCATGTGTTACTCTGCAGACGTACACCTCTCCCTTTTCCCAGCGTGCTTTGCTGAGGGTCAGGACGCTACTGCGGCTGTAGCGGCCGTCCCGCTGGCTCTCTGCGCTGGTCACGACCCCCTCGGTGACCTCTGACCCGTCCAGTGTCCAGCTCACCAGCGCCCCCTGTGGAGAGTAAGAGCTGAGCAGGCAGAGCAGTGCGGCTGAGTCTCCAGAGATCTGCAGAGAAGAGGGCGGCAGCAGAGACACTGAGGGCTTCACTGTGGGACCAGCTGCAGGAGACAAACACAACACATTCACAAACACAAAGAAAACACACTGTTTCACTCACAGCATTTCAACAGCAGCAAAAATCATGACAATCTGATCCTTCATGACATTCAACATCACTAGAGCTGATATAATATACAATATACAAACTACACAATCACTATATACATTTAAATCAAACCTCAGAAAATAAACTCAATATACTGAGACACTGACTGCTTTAATTCCAGCAGTTTTTATATCTAAACATAAAGTACTTAAATTTTACTTAAGTGAGATATTCAACATAAAATGTAACTCAGTTTCAAAGTGTGACTAAAGCTCAGACAAAATGAAAATTTTAATCACTGATAAGAACTAGAAAACAATAAAATCAACATTATTAAACATACATATATTTTGTATAAGCTGTACTTGCATTAAAAACATTGAATTACAAGCACAACACGAGCAAAAGAGATTCAGTATCATTGACTGAAATACAGAAAGATGAACTACATATGAACACAGTATAGAAATAAATGAAGGTAAATCAAACCTGTTAAAAACTGATTAAACTCATAGTGAGAAATATTATGGAAATATGTTTATATTGTTTTGTATTTGTTTTTTGAAAGGAATAATGCTGTTCTTCTGAATGTATAAACATGACAATATCATTGTTTTAGATTGAATAACTATAAAACAATATCAGTAACACTTTACTTAAAGCCTTCATACACAGTACATTATAAAAGTATTTTAATGCATTAATTAAGGATTGTTATACACATTATAATGTATGTATGATCTCATGAATAATTATAACCAACATTATAACACATTAAAATACTTCTCCATTCATTGTTACACCTTTGGAAAGTATAATATATTAAAACACATGAGAAACAACCAATTTCAGATGTAGCAAGGAATTTGCAAATATACTGCATTTTACCTTCGGTTACAATAATTTATAAAAAGATAAAAGGCATTAAAATCTATATTATGAATACCTTTATAACGCATTATACATAAAGACTTAAAGTTTCACCACAATATTTAATAATCATTATTGTTAATAAATGTTGTTCTTGTTTCAACACTTTCTGAAATCTAAATTGTATTTTTTTTTTTTTTTAAATATGTAATTAAAAGGACTTACCGAGCACCAGTTTAGTTCCTCCACCGAATGTGTACCACAGTGATACAATCTAATGAAACGGTCGTACAAAAACCTCTATTCCACTCGAGTGAACACAAACTCCAGCAGAGAGAGAGAAACAACACTTCAACACACTGATATTAGAAGAAACTCAGATCTTCTCAACACTCAAACATTCAGTTTGGACAAAATGCTTTTCAAAAAAGAACAACAAACACACTTTCACTCAAAATGTTTGTTATTACTGGAAAAACAGTCATAATCAGTTGAAGATTTTATTGATCTTGTTTACAACAGACATGATTCACTTTGACTTCATATCCTATATTTCTCATGCACTCTCTTGTCGTGTGCTGATATAACAGTAGGTGCGTTTACATGGAGCATTGTAATCAGTTTAAAAGTCCAATCCAAATGAAAATGCTCCATATAAACACCTCAATCGGAATAAAAATGCCCAAACCGAATGAAATTGTAATCGATTTGAGAGGGGTGGGATAAACCTTTCTATAAACCGAACAAAATAAAAACCGATTACTTTGCCTCTATGTCATCACGTCAAGAGGTCGGGGGTCGTCAGAATGCAAAATGGTGGCGGCAAAATCAAACTGAAACAACACATTTATTAAATACACTAAAGGAACTCAGTGAATCATTACTACGGACCTTCATCCACACGCTGCTTTTCTTCGGAGGAGGGCCACCAAAAAGGTCAGCTTCCTGCGCCCGTCTTTTCCTCATAGCTTCCTGCAGTAATATATGCTACAAATCCACGCTGTTGCTTGATTAAGAGCAACACTTTACATAAAAATAGCGCGCATAAGAAATTATGGAGCTCCATGTTGACAGGAATACAAGGTGGCAAACAGGACATAAGCTAATGTGCGCATGACACAAAATCATTCCGACTGAAAGCGCCGGCACCATATCTGATTAGATAACGTCTTGTGTAAACAGTCCACCAAATATTTCAATCGGAATGACAAAAAAGTGTACATGTAAACGTGGCTACTGTTTATAGAAATATATTTGATGATCTGTGACCTCTGAGGTGACCTTTGACCTCTTTTATCATGGATGATGTTGTGGAGTTTCTCATAATGATCTTCTGTTGTTCATATGAAGCTCAATCATCATGATTCACAGAAAAACCTACAGCTTCAAGTAAATTAATCAATAATTCTGTGCACATTTCATATGCACATTGTTTAATCTAGTGTCACATGACCTGATTATGAGTCCTGATGAACTTGATGTGGAAAATGTGGGAAAAACAGGCAACATGAAAATATTTCCTAGATAGCAAAATGTCAACATTGATCAAAAGACCATAATGGACTTTTTTCTGGTTCACTCTAAATACAGTAAAATTGATTTATTTAGTACTTGACTTCTCATTGTTAACATGTTTTTTTTTAAAGGTGTAGTACATAACTGTACTCATAAAGAAATAAATGTTGTGCTTGACGAATATGTTTAAAATGATCTGCACTCATGATTCTCCAGTCACTTCAGTGGCCAAGAAAAATCTTCTTTTGTCCCTCCTTATGGTGGCCACCATGTTGAGATCACATGACCAGATGAATGCTGCTCACTTTATCTTGGTCACATATTATCAGAAACATTCACCTTATATAAATGAATCATGCATGAGAGTGAATAGATTATTTCTACAGCGGCACTGAAAGCTGAAAATGCTTCATCCACACTGACAGATGTTACAGTGGGTACGGAAAGTATTCAGACCCCCTTAAATTTTTCACTCTTTGTTATATTGCAGCCATTTGCTAAAATCATTTAAGTTCATTTTTTTTTCCTCATTAATGTACACACAGCACCCCATATTGACAGAAAAACACAGAATTGTTGACATTTTTGCAGATTTATTAAAAAAGAAAAACTGAAATATCACATGGTCCTAAGTATTCAGACCCTTTGCTCAGTATTTAGTAGAAGCACCCTTTTGATCTAATACAGCCATGAGTCTTTTTGGGAAAGATGCAACAAGTTTTTCACACCTGGATTTTGGGATCCTCTGCCATTCCTCCTTGCAGATCCTCTCCAGTTCTGTCAGGTTGGATGGTAAACGTTGGTGGACAGCCATTTTTAGGTCTCTCCAGAGATGCTCAATTGGGTTTAAGTCAGGGCTCTGGCTGGGCCATTCAAGAACAGTCACAGAGTTGTTGTGAAGCCACTCCTTCGTTATTTTAGCTGTGTGCTTAGGGTCATTGTCTTGTTGGAAGGTAAACCTTCGGCCCAGTCTGAGGTCCTGAGCACTCTGGAGAAGGTTTTCGTCCAGGATATCCCTGTACTCGGCCGCATTCATCTTTCCCTCGATTGCAACCAGTCGTCCTGTCCCTGCAGCTGAAAAACACCCCCACAGCATGATGCTGCCACCACCATGCTTCACTGTTGGGACTGTATTGGACAGGTGATGAGCAGTGCCTGGTTTTCTCCACACATACCGCTTAGAATTAAGGCCAAAAAGTTCTATCTTGGTCTCATCAGACCAGAGAATCTTATTTCTCACCATCTTGGAGTCCTCCATGCGGGCTTTCATGTGTCTTGCACTGAGGAGATGCTTCCGTCGGGCCACTCTGCCATAAAGCCCCGACTGGTGGAGGGCTGCAGTGATGGTTGACTTTCTACAACTTTCTCCCATCTCCCGACTGCATCTCTGGAGCTCAGCCACAGTGATCTTTGGGTTCTTCTTTACCTCTCTCACCAAGGCTCTTCTCCCCCTTTAGCTCAGTTTGGCCGGATGGCCAGCTCTAGGAAGGGTGCTGGTCGTCCCAAACGTCTTCCATTTAAGGATTATGGAGGCCACTGTGCTCTTAGGAACCTTAAGTGCAGCAGAAATGTTTTTGTAACCTTGGCCAGATCTGTGCCTTGCCACAATTCTGTCTCTGAGCTCTTCAGGCAGTTCCTTTGACCTCATGATTCTCATTTGCTCTGACATGCACTGTGAGCTGTAAGGTCTTATATAGACAGGTGTGTGGCTTTCCTAATCAAGTCCAATCAGTATAATCAAACACAGCTGGACTCAAATGAAGGTGTAGAACCATCTCAAGGATGATCAGAAGAAATGGACAGCACCTGAGTTAAATATATGAGTGTCACAGCAAAGGGTCTGAATACTTAGGACCATGTGATATTTCAGTTTTTCTTTTTTAATAAATCTGCAAAAATGTCAACAATTCTGTGTTTTTCTGTCAATATGGGGTGCTGTGTGTACATAAATGAGGGGAAAAAATGAACTTAAATGATTTTAGCAAATGGCTGCAATATAACAAAGAGTGAAAAATTTAAGGGGGTCTGAATACTTTCCGTACCCACTGTAAATGACACCTTTTTAACTGAAAACAGAACAGAAACAGAAACTTTTAATGCGTTCTTGCCGTTCATTTACGTGTTTAAGGGTAGACTATGAAATAACAATTTGTAACGTCTGTAACGTCATTTTTCATGTGTGGAAAAAACAACAAAACTAAACTAGCCAATCAGATTTCTTTACACCCATATCCGTCCACCCATGCACGCACATACACACATTTGACTTTACAACACACAAACGCACACCTTTATTTATTCTCATTCTCTCTTGCTTTCTTAATATGTCATGAGTGTATAGATTTTAATAATCAATTTAAAAATTATGTAAAAAATAAAAACGGCATTAATTAGCGCCCTCTCATGGTACGCACATGCGTACAGCCGTACAGCTGCAGGCGCCACTGATGAAAATGAAAATAAAAATATGAAAAAACGACTCGAGATTTGTTTATTTATGCTCATGAGGAGGGTCGAATATGTGATAAATGAATGGTTTCTTCGTTTTTCTGTTTAAAGACAAAAACGAGAAAACAAATTATCAGAAGGTACACAGACCCAATGTCAGCCATGGTACTTGCATGATGTTTTATGCACAGTAACTCAGGCGCAAGACATTAAAATGGCGCCACAAAACCAAATTAAAGCGGGATGAAGCTTTGATCTCTAACTGTCCAATGACAGTGAGTGTTACAAGTGAGAGAGGGTTGGCTCTTCAAATTGAGGCGTTGATTGGTTGCTCCCACATGTGTACTGTCCAACGGCATTTTACCACTCGATTGACAAATGGATAAAGAAAAACATTTGGCAAACCGACAAAGAAAAGCAATTTGTAAATAGAGAGAAAAAAACATTTGCCAAATTCTTTAAAAGAAAAGCGATTTAAATGCGCATTTAAAATGATTTACTAATGTACTTTTTATTGTTTTATTGATCTACGTTTTAAAAAATGAATTAAATAACCCGTTTCAAATTTGTCTATTTATTTATACATTCAAAAAAGATTTTTTGAATTTATTGTTTTATAGTTTTATTAAACTACATTTAAAAACAGGAATTAAATAAACAACTTTAAATATGTCTATTAATTTGCCCATATAAAAAGTGATTCATTTATATACATTTTTATGTTTGAATTATTAAATTAATTAATTGATTCTTCGTTTTATTTTTAAGTGGCACTCCTGATCCTCCATAAGTAACACGTCAACATTGATCAAAAGATAATGGACTTATTTTATTTATTTATTTATTTTTCTGGTTTACCTTAAATACAGTAAAATTGATTTATTTAGCACTTGATTTCTTATTGTTATCATGTTTTTTTAAAGTACATAACTGTACTCATAAAGAAATAATTATTGTGTTTGATGAATATGTTAAAAATGATCTGCACTCATGATTCTCCAGTCATTTCGGTGGCCTAGAAAAATCTTCTTTTGTCCCTCCTTGTGGTGGCCACCATGTTGAGATCACATGACCAGATGAATGCTGCTCACTTTATCTTGGTCACATATTATCAGAAACATTCACCTTATATAAATGAATCATGAATGAGAGTGAATAGATTATTTCTACAGCGGCACTGAAAGCTGAAAATGCTTCATCCACACTGACAGATGTTCATATAAAGTCAAAGACTAGTGTCTTATCAGTCTGCAAAACATAAACAAAAATATTTTACAATTAATCAATATGAACAATTAATCATCCAACATGATCTCATGAGAATACGTGTGTATTTTTACATTAATTGTGGTTCTACCACACGTACATTTACTTACGTTTTCATACACACAAAAACGTACAACATTGACGTATTTAAAGGACTAAAACGTAAAAATACTTACGTATTAACAGCAATAAAAACATAAATCATGTAACGTAAAGTGTGAATGTATATGAATTCCCATGTATTAATATTAAAATCGTGGCTTTAATGATTTAATTTTGTTTTTAGTCGAATTTATTGAAAGCAGTTTACTCATCTACTTAATATGAAATAACATTTCTGTTCGTGACTTGTGCTGCTCGTTTCGGAGGATTGCATAATGTTAAACAAGACTACAATTTAAAACCTTATGAATAAATTTTCTGTAATTGTTTAACCATTTTGTAATATTTAGTTTGTTTGCTGTGCGACACAGAAGGCGTTTTCTCCTATGCAGTGACTGACAATACAACCATAAGATACACCAAAACACAACATAAATTCACAAATCACATCAATCTTATTTGTTCGCTGTACTCCATATCTTTAGAATCCATATGTTTGTAAGGAACAGATCCAAATTCAGCCCTTTATCCATCGATCTTCATTTTGATTCCCAGCAACAGCAACCGTCACAGTCAAAGCTCGCGCTCGTTATGATTCAAATTTGAAAGTAGCGCCACCTTCGAGAAGCGTTACGACATGGTTTACGGCACTGATATCAAACGCTCATTGGTTCTCACCTGCTTCGTCACAGATTGCGAAATGCCGTGTTTCAGTGGATTGACATTTGAAATGAGTGCGGGTCTTCATGGAGAGAAGCCGGATTCATATTTTCATGGATTAATAAGTTAAATTCTGCTCTGTACCCTATAAAAAACTATTACCGCCAGAGAGGACTGTGACTGGAACTCATCATCATTTGAACTACTTTTGGTACCACTTTTGACATTTTCGCAAAAAAAATAAATTATTGTGATTACGCTTGTTTGTCTGTCACTCTTTTATTTATGTTAGTAGATAGTTTAAAGAAATGGTTATGGGTTGGTTTAGGGGTAGGTGTAGGATTAGTGGCTCAAAATATCATTTTAATGTTATATTTTTACTAAAATTGTCATTTTCCTACACATTTCTGCCCATTATGTTTTATTCTTTTAACATTCTGTATAAAATGGGTAGGTTTTTAGGTTCGGGATGGGGTTTAGGGATCTGACATTTATCTACAAAACGATAAAAGGGAAATTATACATATATCTTTAAGACATGATAAGATTCGTAAATATTTTACGTTTTTTTCGCTGTAAAACGTAAGTATTTTTACGTTTTAGTGCCATAATTACGTCAATATTGTACGTTTTAGCACCTTTCTAAACGTACAAAAATGTACGTTTTGTGTCTTTGAAAGTTACGTATTAATACCTACGCATTAACAATGAGACCAGGTTGAATCATTAAATGGTTCAACAACATTCTGAAAGGTAAAATCTTATATGTAGAGAGTTTATTAGTTTGTTAGCAGCTCACGCTGTTGTAAATCCTGCCCACTTCTTTGCATTGTCACACATGCTTCAGTGCTCTGAGAGTGTTTATAGTGCTGTGAGTTTAACACTTCATGACTGAGAGCAGAACAGAACACAATCTTCATCATCACACAAGACAAAAGAACAACAATGAACAAAATCACCTTCTTCATCTGGACTCTCACACTGTTTGCTCAAGGTTTGTGTAATACAGCTCCACAATTATTCTCTTGAAATATTAAATGTTTATAATTTTAGATAATATATTTTTTAGAATTCATAATTGTATTATTATTATTATTATTATTATTATTATTATTATTATTATTTTCTTCTTCTTCTTGTTCTTTCTCTCAGAGTGTAGAGGACAGTACACTGTAACTCAGAGTCCATCAATAACAGCAGCTCAACCAGGACAAGAAGTCAGAATAAACTGTAAAACCAGCAGTGCAGTGTTTGGTGGTAGTTACTTAAACTGGTACTTACAGAAACCTGGAGAAGCTCCTAAACTCCTCATATATTTAGCAACAAGCCGTTATACTGGAACTCCATCTAGATTCAGTGGCAGTGGATCTGGCAGTGATTTTACTCTGACCATCAGTGGAGTCCAGACTGAAGATACAGGAGATTATTACTGTCAGAGTTACCACAGTGGTGGAGTGTTCACACAGTGATAAAGAGTGGTACAAAAACCTCGGTCAGTCAGACGTCACAGTGATGCACTGATACAGCTGAGAGATACTGCAGCTGCTGATGGAGGATCACAAACAACACAATGGTGTATCAAACCTTTCAGAGACTTTTATTTATTCTGATTTATTAAGTAAACATGTAACATACAATCTTATATTCCACTAAAATGGACTAAAATGTGGTGAAAATGTTGTTAAAAAAAGTACCTAAGAGAGTATGTGATTTCAGATGCAGTCCATGTGCTTGATACTCCATACACTTTATTGTAATTAATGTCTAACTGTTATTCTGTTACCAGATTAAGATTACTTTGTCACACGACATGATATTTGTGGAAGTGTCAGTGAATTTCACATGATGGCTGATTGTTTATTATTAATTTATGTTTATGATGGGAAATGTTTAATATCTGTAACAGTTTAACAGAAAGATTGTTCATATTTGTGTCTAATTTGCATAATTTGTCATTGTTTCAGACCACACTCTCCCTCATTCATTCATACAAACACAACTGCTCACAGACGTGACCTGTTTTCTGAATCCAGCGTATCATTAATAGTTTTGTGGATTGAACTCTTGGAGCTCTTACTCTCTAACCGAGTCAAGGACGATCTCAGCAGTCCAGAGGCTTCAGACACTGACAGTGTTTCATTATAAACTGATGAACATGAACAAACCTCATCTCTCCATTAGTCCAACTCTTCTGACTCATTTCAGAGAATAAAGTGTGGACAGTGAAACTCATATTTGATCATCAGGTGATTCTGTTCCTCTCAGAATAGAGCAGCTCCATCAGCAGATGTTCAGCGTCCTCACAGGAGCTTCATGTTACTGGAATCCACTGCTTCTCTTGTTTCTGGAGATACACTGGGAAAGTTCAAATAAGACCTTGTTATTACTAAAAGGAGCAATAAATAAATAAACCCATTTCACATTTTAAAAAGTCTGATGTTGAAGAAACAGTCGTGTCTGACTCAAATAATTACTGGAGATCAGGTTATAAATGGAGATGAAGCAGTCGCAGGTTTAGTGTTTGTTAACAGCGGGGTTTGTCGCCCACATTACAGTAAGGATGTGTTTGTTCCTTCTAGATGCAGTTGTGTTTTACCCCAATGAATGTTTATCTGTTTCATATCCTCTTCTTCCTTTTTCTTCTCTTGTCCCTCGTAATACACACCAAAGTTTAGGAAAACCTGCATGATCCCAAAGCGATTGTGGAAATTACTGAAGCACATCTGATAAAAACCTGCTGAGATACACATGATCATTCATTCGTTCGTTCATTCATTCATTAATTCATTCATTCAACTTTTTTTTGTTTGTAATTTTTGGAGTTTGAAAGTGTGACTTTTAATATGGTACTTTGATATTAATTAATTTTGTATAATTTTTTCCTTTAATGTTTCATGAAAAAGAAAACACACATTACCAACATTATTTTTTATAAACAACATTAATTTTTCATTTCTGTGTGAATTATTCTCTGTCTGGGATTCACTGCATGGTCCACATGAAATCCTCTTAATTCTAGAAACAGATGATTTTTCTGTTCATAACGTGGGCAGCAGATGTACTAAAACACGTATCAAGGTGAGACTCACCAGTCTCCTCAACACTGAACACAATCTGAGCACTTTCATCGTCAGCTGTGCCGATTATTAATCCGCTCGGAGCATTAACAATCACAGACAGATGTCTATCAAGGGCCACACAGTCACCAGCTGGACCTGAACACACACATACTGAGCTGTAACATTCAAACCATTCAAGTTCATACTAATATTTAAATGCAGAACAATGTCTTTCCATGAAGTGTAAGTAGAAGCTCTCACCATAGTGAGCAAAGTGCCAGAAGCACTGGAGATCTCCGGCACACAGCATGATGACAAAGTCATACTGATCCACTGCCCAGAAGAGCTATTATTATTATTATTATTATTATTATTTACAATAAAGCTGCTAATTTACATTTAATAGTGATGTATTGTTTTTTAAACATCCTGTTTTAAACATTGAATTAAAACATGTCAATAAAGATGACCAAAGTTATAATGATTCTCATATTTTACCTTTTCGATTTAAAGGACATTTCACTATCAAGGACCACACCACATCCATGAATGTTGGAGAATTATTTACTGAAGAAAGTTAGGGATAAATAGGGAGAGGATGAAGGGGAAGGGGATGATAGTCAGGTTGATCTGAGTGATTAGGACCCCCGATACAACCTGGAAAGGAAGAGAAGAGGGGATGATAAGGATGTTTGAATGGATAAGAGAGAGGGGGAAGGGAGGGTTCAAGAGAACAAGACAAACAGTACTGTAGGATTTGAGAAGTCAGGTGATTGGTTGAGGCGCGGCGCCGCTCCCTCACGGGCGACTGCCGCCCACACAAACATAATAAAAACATAACATAAAGTCCAGGCCTGGTCCTCTCTCATCCTTCACTGTTGTCACTCCTCCATGAGAGATACGAGATCGGTGCAGTGCGCAGGTGACGCTCCTTAGCAATCACTCCACCGGCCTGGTGCTGTTCTCTCACGGCTCTCGCCCCGCCCTGCTCGTCACAATATTATTCTGATATAGTAAATAGTATGTATGTAAATTTCACATTATGTAGCAGAGACGTGGTCACATGATTCCTCATAAATTTCTCAGTGCTGATGATAAATAAACCAATCACAGTTGTGTTATTAAAGCCGGAGTCAAACTGTCAGTCAAACTGGTCACATGACTGAATGTGGACACAGAGATGGACGTTCATCTGCACATCCTCAGCATTACAATAGTGCGTTACTCCCTAAAAAAGTAACTAATTGTGGAAAGTAATGCATTACATTACTTTTGTGTTACTTTTTCTCACCTGGGCTGGGTTTGCTTGTTTTTAATAACAACAAAAAAGTTTCATTTCACACCAAAAGTGAAATTAATAAGCCTCAGACTGAAGGAAATGCAAATTCCCAGCTGTACAGTAGAGGGCGCAGCTCAAACAAACCTTTAGGCTGTGCTGCCATTCTGGATTGCAGAAGAATAGGATGCAGGAGAAGAAAGTTCAACACTCTTACTTCAGCAATAAAACTTAAAAATAAATACATTTCAAGATTGTATTTCACTGTTTTTATTTATTTTGAGGAATACTGACTCTGATTTTGTGTAAGTGAGATGAGTAAATGCATATTCACATTTAGTCTATACAATAACCATCATTCACACACAACACCTCTGCACTTTATTTCTCTCTGCATGAGGACAGGAGAGCTGTCAGTCAATACATGGGAAAACAAGTAACTTGAGTAACTTATTTGAAAAAATAAAATAAATTTTGTTGTAAATTTAAAAGTAATACTTTACCAGTGTAAGGCGTGGGGTTTAGCTGTCCATAGGTTGATTTCAATAAAGACGATGGAATGGAAATATTCACGGCTAATAACTTTTATTGAGCAGAATATTAGAACTGGGGGAGAGCAACACCTTACTTCGTGCCCGAACACTCTCTACTCTCGCACCTCCCCTTCACATCACAACCTCCTCCCTGTGGACTCAACACCAAAATAAAAGTCCTTGATAGAAAATAATGTAAAACAAAAAAAACAAACAGAATACAATGAACGTTAAACAAGCAACCTCACATTAGTTACCCCATGTGAAAAGAAACGTCCACGTTTTCAACATACAGAAAGTAACAATGTCATGAATAAACCAGACAAAGCAATGTGCAGATTGTTGGTGCAACACGACCACGATTTTCAATTAACAATATGATCTGTATTCCACATGAGACATTCAAGGACCTCAAAAATAAGAAAAAAAAAAAATAATAATAAATACATAAAGCAAAGATATTCTTTCTTCTCTTTTTTTTTTTTTCTTACTTCACAACATAGTCTTTGAACCTTGCAGGCAATCTGACAGGCCTGCGACCTAACGGTCTAGAGTCTAGAACAGCATGTGGGGCCATAGCGGTAAGATGGTCCACTTTTGAGCTTGCAGTGTCACCAGACTGTGGGACATTAAACTGTCCAGTGCTTTGAGTTAAGTTCAGTGGGGGCTGTCCCAAAAGCAAAGACCTAGCCAAACTCTGATTGGGGACTCCTCCAGTAAAAACGACAGAAGGCAAGTTCTCTTGGGCACCAAGTGTATTAGAATTAGAAGTACTAGAGGGTACCTCCTTTTCAACAGGCTGTGCAATGGGAGACGATGCATCCAATACTGTTCGCCCCAGCTGATATGTGGAAGCCAGGTAGGGTTTAAGACGGTTATGATGTACCACTTGGGGTGTCTTTTCAGGAAAACCTTTTGGCTGAATAGCATACAGTACAGAATAGCCATCGGCAGGCTGAACAATTTGTGTTACAATGTAGGGTCCTTTCCAGCGTGGGGCCAGTTTACATCGGGAATGAGCAGGATCATTCAGCCAAACCAAGTCTCCCACACTGTACGTGGTGTATTTGGCCTTTTTATCATATTGCGCTTTTTGTTGTACATGAGCATGTTCCTGATTCTCCTTACGGAACTGGAATGCAAAATGTAGTTTCCTGTAGACAGATGTAGCATACTCTGCAGGGGTGCCCGCAAAGGCACTGGAAGATTCAGCAGGACAAGGAAAGAGTAAATGAACA
This sequence comes from Ctenopharyngodon idella, assembly GCF_019924925.1. NCBI lineage: Eukaryota > Metazoa > Chordata > Actinopteri > Cypriniformes > Xenocyprididae > Ctenopharyngodon > Ctenopharyngodon idella. Next base: position 28,928,132 of record NC_067243.1, on the reverse strand, counting down.
GGCAGTCTGGCTTCACGTCCATGAACAAGGAAGAAAGGGGTGTATCCAGTACTGCTGTGTACACTGGTATTGTAAGAGAACTGGATTGACCTCAACATAGTATCCCATGGTTCTGTTTGCTGATACAGACTTTTACTCAACTGATCTTTCAGGGTGCGATTGAATCTTTCGATTAAACCATCTCCCTCAGGATGATAAGGAGAAGTCCTAGTTTTGGTGACACCCAACTTGGAACACAACTCCTTGATTAAATCTGCCTCGAACTGACGGCCTTGATCTGTATGAAGGCATTCAGGAACACCATGCTCTGTAACATACTGCTCAAAAATACAGTGTGCAACCGTTACAGCTCTTTGGTCCTTCATAGGGTACAAATTCATATACTTGGTGAAATAGTCTTGAAGAACGAGGACATATTTATGGCCCGATGGTGTCACAGGAAGCTCTGTAATGTCAGCTGCCACCTTTTCGAAAGGACGATTGGCATGAATAGTCTGTAGGGGAGCTACTCGATGTGGAACTGGCATAAATCTAGACTGGCAGGAAACACACTGTTGGCAGTAGTTCTCTATGTCTCTCGCCATGTATGGCCAATAGAAATGCTCCCTGGCCCTTGCAAGTGTCTTTTTATGACCAAGGTGACCTACAGTGGAATGTCCATGTAAAAACTGTAACACCTGGGGGACAGCTTTGCTGGGAATGACTACATGAAGAGTGGGTGATTCTTTTGGTTTGTTACAGGCAAAACGGTAGATTTTCCTATCCTGCAAATGCAGCCTATCAAACTGTCGCCAATATACTTTGAGCTCTGCCGAACCTTTCTTTAGAACCCAAGATGGAGGTCTCCTTCCATCCTTTAACCACTCAATCACTGTCCTCAGTGTGACATCATCTTTTTGACACTGTGCAATATCGACTGACAAAGACTGGGAAAGGTCTATGACAGCATGAGCAGTAAGAGGGGCTGTGATTACAGATGGTTCTGGCTTGCCTGTCATTGAGAGATCAGAAGTAGGCTGAGGAATGGCATCGCTTTGACTTGGGCGTCTAGACAGTGAGTCTGCATTTGTGTGCTTTACGCCAGTCCTGTGCTTAATGACCCAATTGTACACATCAAGCTCCAATGCCCAACGGGCCCTGCGTCCTGTTGGATCTCGAACGATAGGCATTTTCTTTAAACCCAACAAGGGGCGATGATCTCTAACAATCACAAAGGGGCACCCTTGCAAGTAGTGTGAGAAATGTCTAACGGACCAAACAATAGCCCACCATTCTCTGTCAAAGGTGGACCAGTTGCGCTCTGTTGCACTTAGCACATGACTGGCATAGGCTACTACCTTTTCAACACCCTGTTGTTGTTGTGCAAGAACGGAGCCAATAGCGTGGTGAGATGCATCCGTATATAGAATAAAAGACTTGCTGAAATCAGGGTAAGTGAGGATAGGAGGGGGAGATAGAGCATTCTGAAAATACTGAAAAGTGTCTTCACATTCTTCACTCCAAGTGAATTTGGCATGTTTCCTTGTCAGACTGTGTAAGGGAGCTGCTTTTTCTGCAAAATCTTTGATAAAACGGCGATAGTATGAACAGAGGCCAATGAAAGCTCTAACCTCTGTAGGTGTAGTTGGACGAGGCCAGTTCAACACTTTCTCAGTCACCTTGGGGTCTGGTTGAATGCCATCCTTTGAAACCACATGTCCTAGAAAGAGTACAGATCGCTTGAAAAACTGACATTTTTGAGGATGGAGTTTGAGACCAGCTTGCCGCAGTCTACCAAACACTTCAGAGAGATCGTGGATGTGGTCTTGAAAGGTCTTACTGAAGACTATTATGTCATCAAGATATACCAAAGTCTTAGACCAATGGATGCCACGAAGAACAAGCTCCATCAATCGCTGAAATGTCGGGGGGGCATTAGTAAGGCCCATTGGCATGACCTTAAAATGATACAGGGAATCACCTGTAGTAAAGGCAGTTTTTTCCCTACTAGCATCATCCATTTGAATCTGCCAATAGCCACTTGACAAATCTAACGTACTAAAGAGGGTGTCCAAACTGTCATCCACACGTGGGAGTGGGTGTGCATCTTTGATTGTAATCGAGTTTAAACGTCTGTAATCGATACAAAATCTGTAAGATCCATCCTTCTTACGAACAAGTATCACTGGGGAGGCCCATGGACTATGGCTAGGCTCAATTAAGTCAGCATCAAGAAGTTTCTGTATTTGTTTGTGGATTTCCTCTCGTAGGACAGGAGATGTACGATATGCCCTCTGACGTACAGGGGACGTAGAGGATGTGTGTATGCTATGCTTAATCAAATCAGTTCGACCTAGATCAGTAGAGGAAGTACTGAAGACATCACAGTTCTCTTGTAGGAGGGAGTGAACTACTTTCACCTCATTGGGAGTAAGAGTGTCTGTACCCATGTGAACATCAGGTATTTTGCATGAAGGGCTTGGCAGGCTAACCTGAGCTACAAGACTGTCCACAGGCCTACAGAAATCAGAAGGCATGTTACGCACAGAGTAGAACTGACCTAAATGGGCCTGTTTGGGCAGCTCAATGTCTTGGTGTGTAGGATTAAGTAGATGAACCACAGTGAGCCCATTTTCAACATTAGAGAAGCTACGAGCAACAGCTAAATCTTTGTCAAATGACACATTTGGTTCTAGGATACCTTGAAAACCATGGAGCTGACTTCCTGTTTCAGATACACATGCTAATGAGGCAGGAACAACAATCTCTGTCAAGGGTGGGACTGAGACCTGTGAGAGCAAGAACACATTACAGCAAAAAGGCAATGCTTGGGAGGAACTGAGAAGAGAAATTTTTTCATTCTTGAACATGAAAGCACCAGAGGCTGTGTCAATTGAGGCACCATGTGTTTTGAAAAAGTCCCACCCAAGAAGGGTGTCCTGTCTAGAGTCTCTTACAACATACATGTCCATACTGAAAATGTGTGACCCAAGGTGTAATGTGACAGTTAATGAACCTAAAATGTCTAATTGATGTCCTGTCAGTGTGTGTGCCACCTGGAAACATTTCAGTAAGGGCCGATGTTTCAGTGCAGGGATGCGTTGACGCAAGGCCTCACTAATGAGTGACAAACCAGCACCCGTGTCAAGGAAAACACTGACTTCTTGGTCCTCGATGAGTCCTTTTATGTATGGGGTCCAAACTGTGGAGTGACTGTGACTGTGTTGTCGCTATGGGCCACTGACATTTGAACTGAAGATTGGCCCCCATCTCCAGCTACCATTCGTTTCCCGAACGGTGATGTTCAGTGAAATGTGCATGCCGTGAATGGGGTCGTTGTGGACTTGGAGAGCGATGTCTGTAATACTGCTCACCCCTCCGTCGATCTCGGTTCCCCCCTGGGCTGTTGTCATCCTTCGAATGATGCCTATAGCGGGGTTGAGGTGTCACTGAGTCATCATATGCAGCATATCTTCGCTGAGGGCTAAAGTGGGTATCTCTGCTCTCATAGAATAAGGGTCTGTCATAGCCTTGCTGCTGATGATTACTGGACCTGGGGCTCCCTTGTGGTCTGCGGTGGCTGATACTGGAACGTACAGGAGATCGTCCTCTGAAGTACGGCTCATCAGATACAGTGAAATGCTGATAGCGAGACGATGGCATATAGTGATCATCTTTAGCTCTCTCAAGTGAAGGTGATCTCCGACGATGAGCGAAGTGGCGTTCAGGAGATGAGACAGCACTGGTGTGATGAGGCTTAGGCTGTGTCAGCATAGAAACAACGGACTGAAGCTTGTCTACTTTCAGATGGAGGTCATTGAGCTGCGATGCAAGCATATTGGCGGACTCAGTTGTGAGGCTGTGTACCACGGCAGGCTGAGGTGCAGAGGATGTCGGCAGAGGAAAAGGCTCAGTGGCTGTGGAACGTGCCCTCTCACACCGACCAGCTACTTTAATTGCATCATCAATTGTAGCAACACCAAACTCGTACAGCTTAGTTTGCAATGCAGGTTCCAGTCCAGCTATAAAACGTCGCAAAATTTCACCTTTAATGGCAGATTGTCCATAATCCGGAAAAGCTTGGTGAACAAGGTGGGTCAATTCAGCAGCATACACTTCTAATGGCTCGTTACTCAGACGCGGTCTGGCATTCAAGTATGTTTGAAAAGTTCTTAGTAACTGTTTTTGGTCGAAAACTGCAGCCATTTTGCTACATGTACGGTCGTAATCAGCTTTTATGTCATCTGACAAACTATCCCAATAACTGAATGCAGCACCTGCCAATCTTGAAGGAAGTACTTTGGCCAGCTGAGGTTTCTCCATACCTGAGGTCTCGCAGCATACTTGAAAACGACGAGCCCATTGAGAAAAGCTTTCATTGCCATCCCCAGTGAAGTCTGGAGGTAAAACGGCTCTGAAGTGCACTTGTGGAGTTATTACATTGTCTTCTGCCATGTTTGAAAAAAAAAGTGCTGCCAATGCAGCGTTGTACCAGTTCAGTCCAGTCTTTTATTGATAAAGATTATCTGCCAGTTAGGCTTATACTGTGACTTTTATAGTATGCAAATAATGTAGATGAACACATAAAAGAAGTCTATTTTATAAGTCTCAGAGTTTTCTCCTTTTGTTTTTTTTTGGGCTATGTGCAGTTACCGAAGTTCACCACAGGAGGGAGCAACGCGCACACGTTTCAGAAAATGTGAGCGCCGTCAAATCCTGGCAAAGAGCCAACTTCGAATCGTCGAGAAGCAGGCATCTCCTTTTATTCTTTTTCACCAAAATAAAACGAAATAATCAAATAACTAAACATGAAAATAAAACTCACACGATGGTGAAAACAATAAAGCTGCTCTAAAGTTACAAATGTAGTCCGTCAGAATACAGTCCATGTAATTGAAAACGCTGCACGTTAAGCAAAAAGCGTTTCAGTCTGAAATAACCCGTACAACTGATCCAGCATATATGAAGAATAGGCAGCGATTATCATATATTTTCGTCTTTGTCACCATACCAGTCCAACAGCAACTTCTCCAAAGACGCCGAAAACCACCACCGCTGCCACCAAAATATATGTAAGGCGTGGGGTTTAGCTGTCCATAGGTTGATTTCAATAAAGACGATGGAATGGAAATATTCACGGCTAATAACTTTTATTGAGCAGAATATTAGAACTGGGGGAGAGCAACACCTTACTTCGTGCCCGAACACTCTCTACTCTCGCACCTCCCCTTCACATCACAACCTCCTCCCCGTGGACTCAACACCAAAATAAAAGTCCTTGATAGAAAATAATGTAAAACAAAAAAAAAACAAACAGAATACAATGAACGTTAAACAAGCAACCTCACACTAGCTACTTGAAAAAAGTAATCTGATTACTAATGTTACCCCCAACACTGATCCTCGGTGTCTCAGTGGTCAGAATAAAAAAATAAATAAAAAAATAAATAAAAAAAACCTACTAAACTAACTAAAACTAACATTAGTGAGAATGTAAATGATCATTCTGTAACTCTAGTGTATATGACTTTGTCTGTTGTAAATCCTGCCCACTTCTTTGCATTGTCACACATGCTTCAGTGCTCTGAGAGTGTTTATAGTGCTGTGAGTTTAACACTTCATGACTGAGAGCAGAACAGAACACAATCTTCATCATCACACAAGACAAAAGAACAACAATGAACACAATCACCTTCTTCATCTGGACTCTCACACTTTTTATTCAAGGTAAGACTGATAAAAACTGACTCTGGTTTTGGTGTTCTTGTAAAAGTATATGATGGTAGTAGTTTTAAACACTAATTGTTTTTCTTTTCTCTTCTTCAGAATCCAGAGGAGTGACTCTGACTCAACCTGAAGTTAAAACTGTCCAACAGGGTCAAACAGCTACAATAGAGTGTCATATAGATGTAGGAATACGCGGCAGCTACTTAGCCTGGTATCAGCAGAAACCTTGAGAAGCTCCTAAACTCCTGATTTATTATATAAACAGACTCCAGTCAGGAACTCCATCTAGATTCAGTGGCAGTGGAACAGCAAATACTGGACGAGATTTCACTCTGACCATCAGTGGAGTCCAGACTGAAGATACAGGAGATTATTACTGTCAGAGTGCACACTATATCAACAGTAACTGGGTGTTCACACAGTGATAAAGAGTGGTACAAAAACCTCGGTCAGTCAGACGTCACAGTGATGCACTGATACAGCTGAGAGATACTGCAGCTGCTGATGGAGGATCACAAACAACACAATGGTAATGTTTAGCAAAGTTTCTAAAGACTTTTAAAATTAATTAATAGAGTGAATATACATTTATATGTAGTCATTTATTTTTTTTTATGAAATAACGGTAACACTTTACAATAAGGTTCATTAGTTAACAATAGTTAACTACATTAGTTAACATGAACTAATAATGAACTGCACTTATACAGCGTTTATTAATCTTTGTTAATGTTAATTTCAACATTAACTAATACATCATTAAAATCTTGTTAACATTAATTAACACTCAGGGGTCGGCTGGTCGCGCCGGCGATACCACCTTGCTTTTTCTTATCAGTATGAAAGAGACTCAAAATACTCCGTCAATGTTGCACATACAATTAAGAGTTGTACACCATTTTAATCTGTGAAATATCTTCTTTTATTTGTGTACACTCAGAGTAAAAACAAAATGTTGTGCTTTTTGTAAAATAAAGAAAACATGATGCGTGATCTGTCGTATCCCTCTGAACGAAGTTTAATCTGATAGTTCTCAGAAAATGAACTGTAACTTACTGAATACTAATCACAAAAAAATTAGACTTATGTCTAAAGAAACGTTGAAATGTCAGGTTTTAAATCGTGTAAGTCAAATCGAAAACAAAAATTCTCTGTTTATGTAATCTGTATGAAAAGAGAGCCATGTCAGACGCCCGTGATTCAGCTCATTATCCGCTAATGCGGCCACTCCCATGGAGCGAGCGCTATTCAGACGCAAATTCTGAGGCAATACACGTATACATCGTCTCAATCGTGTATTTATTGTCTTGAAAAGTGTTTATCTGTATGTTATATGCATGGTTAGCGATCTCTGGAAGCCTCTGTTAGTTCCTGGAATGTCACATGATGCCTGTTCTTCTTTAGAGTAATTTGTGGACTAAAGGTGTACAGAGCGCCCTCCGGCTGCAAGTATGAATTGAAAACAGTATCCAGCGCTCACAGTGATGACAATAAATATTGAATAAATATTACTCCTCTGTATAGAAAATTGACATAAACATGAGAATCCATCAATATTTCTCCAAATGTGCATGCTTTTAAGCTAAAAGGCTATATGAAATGCCATAGAGGTAACATGAATGTTCAGACGCTTTGCGTCACAGAAATACATATTATTTTAAAGTATATAATAGAAAACCATTATTTTAAATTGTAATAATATTTCACAGTATTGCTGTTTTTTCTGTATGTTTGATATACACCATGATGAGCTTGAGACATGATCACAGAGGGTTTTTTCACAGCCTACCTGACTGAAAGAGCTCATTGATATGCAGGTCATTACAGCTCATTATGCAAATCTTTTGTCTTCTCAGGTGTGAATCACAGCATTATTCATGAAGATTCACGCTTCCACGCATACTGTGTTTCTTGACAAAAAGTGTCTTACAAAAACTAAATCAATATATTGTTATAAATGAACGAGTAGGCAGGATAATTTTTACATCATTTTGAAGCAAAAACTCTAGTCTACAACCTTTAATACCCAGAAGTCTTGTGAACACAGATTTAATATAATTTTTTTGGTCTTATTTCAGTGACTTAAGTTTTTTGTTTTTTTTAATAACCACACATAAACGTTATTCCTCCAAAAAAACAAACATGTACATACATGTTCCTCACATATTATGGTAGCCTAGTTTGTGCTGAATACAGTGTAATGACACTTTTGTCATTGATATGTTTATAAACAACTGAAAAAAGCACAAATGTCAGGGCATGTCAAAACTTCTCCAGGGCCCAAAAATCCTCAGACCCCAGAGGGTTAATGCACTGTGAACTAACATGAAAAAACTATGAACAACTGTATTTTCATTAACTAACGTTAACGAAGATTAGTAAATACAGTAACAGATGTATTGCTCATGGTCAGTTCATGTTAGTTAATACATTAATGTTTAACTAATGAATCTTATAGTAAAGTGTTACCGAAATAACCGTTAGTACTCATGAATTATGGCAGCACTGGGATGTTTTATTGTTTGTGTTTCAGATCACAGTAAGAGAGCGATGTGGAGTGAAGCAGAAATAGCAGTTGTTTTTAATGTGTTTTCTCTCACTCCAGGATTGAAAGAAGCGGTTTCTTTCTCCAGTGGTTGTGGAAAAATATGCATACTAACTAATCAGATTTAGTCTGAAAGGTAAGTTAGAAAGTTCTTGCTTATAGAAGTGTTATATAAAAGTAATATGACATTCACAGTCGTGCTGCTCTTCATGTCTATGGTAGAATCAGAGCCGTGCTGATATTCAGTATAACTGCACTCTTGATAATGTGAAACTGATTAAATGTGGCAGGATGAAATAAACAGCACCTGGAGATCACGTTGTAATGATGGGTCGACAGAATGTGGATCCATTTGCAGCTAGTTTATTAAAAGTACTTACAGAGTAGACAGGGCAAAGGCAGAGGCATAAACAGTAACAGGCAATGGTCGAGGCAGGCGGCAGACAAACAGAATCAGGGTACAGGCAAGGATCAGGGCAGGCAGCAAAACAATCACAGTCCAGGAAACAGGCAAAGATCAGGGTCGGCAGCAAAGGGTCGCAGGGAATAAACAGTCCAATCGATAACAGGTAAACAGTCCACAGAAAAACGCTCAGAAATGATCACCAAGGCAAATCACGACTTCGCGATGTGTGAGTGTGTGTGTGTGTCTTAAATAGTGTGAGTGTGATGCGGTGCAGGTGTGTGTGCAATCAGTCCCAGGAATGAGGGCCCATGGGAAACGTAGTCCGAATGAGAACTGATCAGTATTCCGGTGATGGCTCCCTCCGGTGGTCCGGAGGAAGGGCCGAGGGAGCCACATTCGTGACAGAGCCCCCCCCCTGTGAGCGGCTCCAGACGCGAGGAAGCAGACACCGGGGTCTACCACGTGGTCGAGGGGCCGGTCTCTCCGGGTGCGTCCGATGAAATTCCTCTGTGAGTGAGGGGTCCAGGATATCATCCGCATTGACCCAGGATCGCTCCTCCGGGCCGTACCCCTCCCAGTCGACTAAGTATTGTAGTCTCCTACCCCGGCGCCTGGAATCGAGCAGCTCTCGTACTTGATAGGCTTCCTCGCCTTCAATCATCAAGGGTGGGGGGGCGCGGACCTCGGCTCCCTCTGGCTCCCCTCTCGGACCCCCGGCGGGTTTCAACAGCGAAACATGAAAAGTGGGAGAGACACGGTAATTAACAGGCAAATCTAAACGAAATGATACTGGAGTTATTTGTTTGATAATTTGAAAGGGCCCTACAAACCTGGGACTGAGTTTTCTGCATGGAAGCCTTAGCCGGAGGTCTCTAGTGGACAGCCAAACCCATTGTCCCACGGCGTACTGGGGATTGGGACGTCGGTGACGATTGGCCTGCATCTCCTGCCTTCTTACGGCGCGTTGTAAGTGCTGATGAGCTTGGTCCCAGGTTTCCTCGCTTCTTTGCATCCATTCAGTGACAGATGGTAGATTGGATGGTTCCCCAGACCAAGGAAATAATGGAGGCTGGAAGCCCAAGACGCATTGAAAGGGCGTGACACCAGTGGCAGGTTTTTGTAGGGAGTTTTGGGCATACTCCGCCCAGAGCAGATAACGACTCCAGTCCGTCTGGTTGCGTTGGCAGTAGGTGCGTAGAAAACGTGTTAATTCCTGGTTCATGCGCTCTGTTTGGCCATTGGATTCTGGATGGTACCCTGAAGTGAGGCTGACATTGATATTGAGGTTTTTGAAAAAGGAGGACCAGACTCGAGATGTGAACTGTGGGCCTCTGTCTGACACAATGTCCTCGGGTAGTCCATAGAATCGAAACACATAATTGCAGAGAAGCTCGGCCGTTTCGAATGCTGTGGGGAGCTTGGCCAGTGGTATGAGTCTGCAGGCTTTTGAGAAACGGTCGATGACGGTGAGAATGGCGGTGTGGCCCTGGGATTCTGGGAGATCAGTGACGAAGTCAATGGCGATATGAGACCAGGGACGTAGGGGAATGGGTAGCGGTTGCAACAAACCGGCTGGCGCTTGATGTGATGCTTTGGTGGTCTGACAGAGTGAGCAGTTAGAGATGAAGCGGGAGGTGTCGGATAGCATAGAGTCCCACCAGAACCGGTTTTGTAGCAGATGGAAGGTGGCTGTGACACCTGGGTGACCTGAGCTTGGGAAGTCGTGCACATGATGAAGTAGCCTATTTCGGAGCTGTGCTGGGACGTAGGTGCGATCAGGTGGGCATGTTGGAGGAGGAGCGGTCTGTTCGTTAGCATGTGTGATCTCTGTGATAATGTCCCATTGAACTGGAGCAAGCAGTAAAGTGTCAGGGATTATATTCTCTGCGTTCTCTGTCCGGTCCACCTCCTCATGCTGCCGTGACAGCGCGTCTGCCTTGGTGTTCTTAGAGCCTGGTCTATAAGTTACCGAGAACTGGAAGCGTGTGAAGAACAAGGCCCATCTAGCTTGCCGTGGATTTAGACGCTTGGCGGAACGCAGGTATTCCAGGTTTTTATGGTCTGTGAGAATGGTGAACGGATGTTTTGCTCCCTCCAGCCAGTGACGCCACTCCTCCAGTGCTGCCTTCATAGCCAGTAATTCCCGATTGCCCACATCGTAATTACGTTCAGCCGCCGACATTTTTCTAGAATAAAAGGCACACGGGTACATCTTCTCTGGGTTACCTTGGCGCTGAGAAAGGACGGCCCCTATGCCCGTGCTGGAGGCGTCCACTTCTACAATGAAAGGGAGTTCAGGGTCTGGGTGACGGAGAATGGGTGCTGAAGTGAAACGCTCCTTTAGCTCCTGGAAAGCCTGTACTGCTTCAGAGGACCAGGTGAGACGTGAGGACTGCCGCTTGGTCATGGACGTTAACGGGGCTGCAACGCCGCTGAAGTTCCGTATGAATCGCCTGTAGAAGTTGGCAAACCCCAAGAACCGTTGTAATTCCTTCAGTGTGCGAGGTTGTGGCCAATCCAGTACCGCCCTCACCTTACTGTCATCCATGGCCACGCCCTCACGGCTGATAACGTAACCCAGAAAGGTTGTGGAGGTTTGGTGAAATTCGCATTTCTCAGCTTTTGCATATAGTCTGTGTTGTATCAGTCTTTGAAGTACTGCCCGTACGTGCTGAACATGTTCCTCAAAAGAGTTGGAATAGATGAGGATGTCATCTATGTAGACTATGACCCAGCGATTGAGCATGTCACGGAAGACGTCGTTAATGAAGGACTGGAAAACCGAGGGACTGTTGGACAGCCCGAACGGCATGACGAGGGTCTCGTAGTGACCAGTGGCTGTGGAAAAGGCTGTCTTCCATTCGTCCCCCTCTCTGATGCGGATTAAGTTGTATGCACAACGGAGGTCCAGCTTGGTGAAGTATGCGGCTTGTCTGATTTGTTCAAGGGCTGGAGGAACCAAAGGCAAGGGGTACCGGAACTTGACGGTGATGTCATTTAATCCACGGTAATCAATACAGGGCCTTAACCCGCCATCTTTTTTCTTCACGAAGAAGAACCCTGATGCTGCTGGTGATGTGGACGGGCGGATAAACCCTTTGGCTAGTTCCTCCTCAATGTAGGTTTTCATTGCTGCCGACTCGGGTTGTGACAGGGGGAAGATCCTGCCCTTGGGAGGTGTGGTACCAGGCAGCAGGTCGATGGCACAGTCACCGGGACGATGAGGAGGTAGCTCAGTGGATTTGTTTTTACTGAATGCCACAGCCAGATCAGCGTATACTTCGGGTATGTTAAGTTTTCCGGTGTCAGAATCGTGGAGTGAAGCAGTTTGAACTGGCAGAGGGGTGATTTGTTTCAAGCAACCTTTATGGCAGTTAGCGTCCCATTGCACAATCTGGCCATCTTTCCAGGAAACGTGAGGGTTATGGGTTCTGAGCCACGGTAGACCAAGGATCACTGAGTTGTTGGGTGAGTGAATAACATAGAAGCGGATTTGTTCATGGTGAAGAGCTCCTACTTGCAAAGCGAGCTCGGCGGTGATATGGACTACTCTGCCTCCACCGATGGGCTTCCCATCTAGCGCCTCCACTGTTAACAGGAAATTACAGTCTGTTAGAGGGATGTTATGATCTTTGATGAATGAATCTGACATGAAATTCCCAGCGGCTCCAGAATCCAGTAGGGCGTGAGTGGATAGATTTTTGCCATGAACGGTAATTTGAATTGGGATTTTGAAGCAGTTGGAAGAGTAGTTAGAGTGATGAGGAGAACTCACCGCTTTGGAATTGGAAGACTGAGGTCGTACGGGGCAATTGATCTTGACATGGCCAGCCTGGCCGCAGTAGAGACACAGGTGTCGTTGTCGTCTCCTTTCTCTCTCTTCGGGAAGTAGTGGGGTATAGCCAAGTTGCATGGGTTCCAGAGCGGGACTGGCTGAGGAGGATTGCCGGACGGGGTGTCGGGTTCGTAGCAGGTTGTCAATGTGAATGGCAAGTTCAATGAAAGCGTTGAGCGAACTTCCCTCATCCCGGCATGCGAGTTCGGCCTGCAGTTCCAGTGTTAGGCCCCTTCGGAACAACAGCTTTAGAGTGTCCTCAACCCAGTTCGTTTGAGCGGCCAGAGTACGAAATATCAGCGCGTACTCGGCTGCTGTTTGTTTACCTTGGCTGAGAGAAAGTAACTGATCGCCAGCGCTTCTGCCTCCTTCGGGATGTTCAAAGACTTCTTTAAAGTTTCGCAAGAAATCTTGAAAAGTGGAAAACACGGGGTTGTCATCCCTCCACACCGCGGTGGCCCAATCCAGTGCTTTGCCGGTGAGCAAGGAACACACAAACGATATCCGACTGGATTCGGTGGGGTACAGGGACGGTTGCTGGTTGATGAACAGGGAACATTGGAGAAGGAACCCCTTACATCTGGCTGGAGTGCCGTCGAACTTTTCTGGGAGCGCTAGGCGAGGATTGACTGCAGGAGAGGCCGCGAAGCCTGGATTGGCGGGAGCAGCGGGCGGCGGCGTGGCGGTTTCGGCAGGACTGAATCGGAGGCCTTGAAGCGTCTTCACAAGCTCTTCAGTAAGGGAAGTTAAGCGGTTGAGTTGATGTTGATGCACCGCCAGCTGGTTGGCCTGGGCAGTTAATTCAGATGAAATCTGCATGAGGGCTGCTGGATCACTGTGTGGCGAAGTCTTCTGTAATGATGGGTCGACAGAATGTGGATCCATTTGCAGCTAGTTTATTAAAAGTACTTACAGAGTAGACAGGGCAAAGGCAGAGGCATAAACAGTAACAGGCAATGGTCGAGGCAGGCGGCAGACAAACAGAATCAGGGTACAGGCAAGGATCAGGGCAGGCAGCAAAACAATCACATTCCAGGAAACAGGCAAAGATCAGGGTCGGCAGCAAAGGGTCGCAGGGAATAAACAGTCCAATCGATAACAGGTAAACAGTCCACAGAAAAACGCTCAGAAATGATCACCAAGGCAAATCACGACTTCGCGATGTGTGAGTGTGTGTGTGTGTCTTAAATAGTGTGAGTGTGATGCGGTGCAGGTGTGTGTGCAATCAGTCCCAGGAATGAGGGCCCATGGGAAACGTAGTCCGAATGAGAACTGATCAGTATTCCGGTGATGGCTCTCTCCGGTGGTCCGGAGGAAGGGCCGAGGGAGCCACATTCGTGACACACGTGACCCTTCAGCAGCAATGCACTCACAGTCCTTCGCTTGTCTCACTTTGTCAGATATTGTATAATCCTGTCAGTAAATTCTGAACCACTCTTTTTCTAGCCCACTATGAGTACACCAGCAGTCAAGGACAATCGAAAAAGAGAGATTGAACAATTGCCAATAAAGAAAAAATTCAAAGATTCCACCATCTCCAGAGAGGATCTCAACACTGCTATTGCTAACGGTATCAAGCTAACGCTCAAAGAGCAACAAAGTACTCTCTATTCGGTTGTGGCTTCGACAGTAAGAGAAGTGATAGACTCTGCACTGATCCTAGCACTCCGTGATCTACATTTGGATATACAAACAACCAACGATTCTGTTAAAGAACAAAAAGCAGAAGTTGAAAAGCTAGCCAACACGGAAAAACAGAGACGTGACCGGGTCGATTCTGTTCAGGCTGCTGCACATGAGGATAGGAGGACAGTCACAAACTCACCAACTCACCAAAAATGACGGACACTGAAGACAGGAGCAGGAGAAATAATGTACGACTGGTGGCTCTGCCTGAGGGGGCGGAGGGCTCCGATGCAGCTGGCTTCCTCAGAGCTAATCTTTCCAGGTGGATCTCTTCACTGAAAGGCCGTGACATCGAGATTGACCGGGCCCATCGCGTGTATGACTGACACGCTGATTCATTACGCTCCGAATCTTCCTGAAGCAGTGTTTTGAAAATCGGCCATCACTAAATAAGTTGTTATTTTGTTTTTTGGTGCACCAAAAATATTCTCGTCGCTTTGTAATATTAATATTGAACTACTGTAGTTACATGAACTGATTTAATATGTTTTTAGTACCTTTATGGATCTTGAAAGAGGAAATGTCATTGCTCCCTATATAGGCCTCACTGAGCCATCGGATTTCAACAAAAATGTCTTAATTTGTGTTCCGAAGATCAACGAAGATCTTACGGGTGTAAAACGGCACGAGGGTGAGTAATTAATGACAGAATTTTCATTTTTGGGTGAACTAACCCTTTAAGAGAATGATAACAAGGTGGCCATGGACACTTCATCCCCTTGGAATTATAAGGTTCTGTCTGCGTTCTGAGCAGTTTTAAGATATTGAGCTTCAAAGTTTTTGCATTCCATATAGCAAAAACTATATGGGGAACAAGTTTCTTTTAAACATGAAAATGACAGGGACAGTAAATGTATTCTAAATGTACAATATCAAAATCCTCTCAAATTTGTAAATGGGGATTTTTGGAACGGGTCAAATGCAGATAGAACCTTCTAATTCTAATTCTAAAAAAAAAAAAAACACTTTTCGCTTGGAATTATAAGGTTCTATCTGGTAAAAAATTAATTGAAGCAATAATTTTCAAGAAACACAAACAGTTTGCTTATAATTTCCTTTAAAACATAAAATTAGTGTTGTAACAATGTGTTGACATGCATGAGAAAGTTTAATTTAATGGTTTTTATGACATTTATTTTTTATATTTTAAATGAATATTTATATATGGGTAATTTAACACATTATTGCAGGAACCATTTAAGTATAAGTTTCCTTTTGTTTAGACAGAAAGCAGCAATATTGTAAAATTTAAGACATTTTAAGTCTAAAAAGCTGCAAGAAAACAGACAATGCTTCAGCTAAAATTATCGTTTTTTCATTAAAGTAGTAAATCGAACTAACATTTTCTGTGATTAATTAGATAATCACAAAATAGCCTGTACATACAACATGAGAGGAACATTGCGGTTCACTGGAGCTTAAGTTTTAGATAAAACTTCATCAGAATTTAATAGATAAGGATAAAATCAGTCTGGATTTTAAACGAGCTATAGCCCGCGCCGGAAGTGAAGGTTGGCGTCAGCATCTGCAGACTCAAACATGTGTCAGCAATCTTTTATACTCCAAGTGTAAGATAATGATTGGTTAAATCATTAATCAATAGGTGACGTAACATTGAGTCTTCCTGGCAGAACTTATGCTAGAGCTTACATTTTTCTTAATTGCATTTACACTCACAGTTAAGACACTTGCGATTGCATTTTCATTAAATGTCCCACAATGAATGTAGCGAAATTCAATGTGGATTTGAAAATGCATTCCAAGACGATCACGTCTCCGCCCCGCCCTGTCAATCATTGCGTCAAGGCGGGGCCAGGTGTTGAAAACATGGCGGAAACAGAGCTAAAGAGTGAGGCATTTACAGGCAGATGAAGTAGAGCAAGAACAGAGAAATGTCAGTGTCCCTGACGATTATGCGTGTCCGTCAGCGATAGAACCAGTATGTTATTAGAAGCATAAATAAATGTATGGTTAGGACGACTCGTAGAGAACGTGCCTGGCGCTCGTGCACCTTATTGTGAGTGAGTGAGCGGTGCTTTATTACAACAAGTTCCTTAACTCATAGAAATAATTTTAGACAAGCTGTTTGAGATTATTGCTTGCTCTATCATTATGGTTGTATGTTTTTCTCTTTTTATCATTCTGATTATTGCTTATGCATCAATTATATTAATAAAACGATGTGTAGTCCATCTGGATGCTGAGTGTTATTTATAATAATAATAATAATAATAATTTTTGTTCCCAAAAATAACTCTGGTGATGTCTTAACACATCTTTCACATCTGCACTTTGCTCTGATGTGAACAGGTGCTGGTGGTGTGATGGTGTGGAGGATATTTCTTGACACAGTTTGGGCCTTTAGTACCAATTGAGCATCATTCAAACACCACAGCCTACCTGAGTGTTGTTGATGACCATGTCCATCCCTTTATGACCACATTATACCATCTTCTGATGGCTACTTCCAGCAGGATAACACACCATGTCACAAAGCTCAAATCATCCCAAACTGGGTTCTTGAACATGACAATGAGTTCACTAAACTCAAATGAGCTCCACAGTCACAGATCTCAGTCCAGTAGAGCGCCTTTGGGATGTGCTGGAACTGGAGATTTGAGGCATGATAATGCAAAAGCTTTTGTACAGTGTTGAAAAACATTAGCAGCTGAGAAGTAAACGAAAAAAAAAATTAAAAAGATAAATAAATAGGCCTATGTAATTCGTTGCTGTGACCCAGAAGAATGACCCTACTCTGTGTAGCTGTCCAAAATGTTTCTAAAATAGAGAAGAGAGAAATTTAAACATCACCAGAGTGAATTTTAGGAGCATTAGAGACAGTCTGGGTGGGGTGATTTCTAGTGTGTGAAAGAGGGTTTAAACATCAGAGTTATTTTTGGGTAGAGTTATACAGTTATAGAGTTACAGTAATATAGTTGGTGCTACTGTACCTTAAACACTTTTATTTATTGGTTTAAAGAGTAGAAAAATAGGCATTATTCATTAAATGATTTATATCATTGTAGTATTGGATGAGCGACCACCACAATCCATCCCTTTATATACCTAAAATGGTGCCTTTGGAGGGCACTGAAGTTTTTAATCATTGTCAACATATATTTTTAATAAAAATAACTCTATGAATGAGTTCAAAATGACACTTATTTTTGAGCCTCACACTTTTCAGCGCTCCAGAGCTCTAACATTGGATAGTTTGGACAAAAATAATTCAATTTTCTGAACTCTGGAGTTCTTGAGTTCTTATAGCGAACAATCAGTGGTACAGACTTTGTTAGTTGTGTCTTGAATGGATGGTTCATGCAGTTTTAAACAGCAGAGTGTGAACAAAGCCTATCGTTTTTTTTTTTTTTTCTTAAATAAAATAAATAAACACAAATACATGTAGCTATAACATGCATGTGTGCATTATTACCTCGGTGATGACATTCACTGTCAATAATTCACCTTGACAGCGATCCCTTACAGCATCACTTTGGCTATGTTCGTTATTCGTTGTAATGTGTCAGGGGAATGTTCTTAAAACACTAATCAAAGTAATATTACATCTTCTGTTCTTTTCTTTTAAAAGAACATTAAAAGATGCGCTCGAACCGTTCTCCTGATTCTTCTCCTTGACACAATGATTGACAGGCATTTTCAGAATGCATTTTCAAATCCACGTTGAATTTTGCTACATTAATTGTGGAACACACACACACACTGACAGGTGAAGTGAATAACACTGATCATCTCTTCATCACGGCACCTGTTATATTAGGCAGCAAGTGAACATTTTGTCCTTAAAGTTGATGTGTTAGAAGCAAGCGTAAGGATTTGAGCAAGTTTGACAAGGGCCAAATTGTGATGGCTAGAAGACCTGGTCAGAGCATCTCCAAAACTGCAGCTCTTGTGGGGTGTTCCCGGTCTGCAGTGGTCAGTATCTATCAAAAGTGGTTCAAGGAAGGAACAGTGGTGAACCGGCAACAGGGTCATGGGGGGCCAAGGCTCATTGATGCACGTGGGGAGCGAAGGCTGGCCTGTGTGGTCTGATCCAACAGGCGAGCTTCTGTAGCTCAAATCGCTCAAGAAGTTAATGCTGGTTCTGACAGAAAGGTGTCAGAATACACACGTATGGGGCTGCATAGCTGCAGACCAGTCAGGGTGCCCATGCTGACCCTGTCAACAATGAGTTTGAGGTGTTGATTTGGCCTCCAAATTCCCCAGATCTCAATCTACTCAAGGTTTGTGCCAGCTCTGCTCCATTTTAGTGCAGCTATGTACAGGAGGAACTGCATTGATGCCACGTTCTGAATACTGTGATGTCTCAATAGAGATGCAACACAAGAGCCGGCTAGGAATCCTTTAAAACAATATGTGAAGATAATTAAATTGGGTTACATATTGAATTCATATATGTTTTAAGCTGTAAAGTCATCTGCTCCTCTGTCATTTTGAAAGCTCTGCATAAGGAACAAAGACTTCCTTCTTCTTCATCATCTTCTTCTTCTTCTTCGTCTTTTAGTTTTTTGGTGGATTGCAATCATGACTTATCAGGTGCATAGCTCCACCTACTGTACAGGAGAATGTAGCAATGGATTATGGTGCGATAAAACTACTTTACATAATATTAATATTAAAAACAATGACTTCCGATGCCGCACCGATGTAAATAGGCTGCCTGAGGAAAAATGTGGAAGTGACTGTGTCCATTGGGGCGTAAATGCCACCCAGGACTTTTTTAATTGGTTTAAAGAAACATCAGGTATCCAGTGGTCCACAAATATAGGGAAATTACAGATAGTAAGGATTTACTATTTGAATGTAATTTATTTTTTATTATTTTTATGAGAAATTTTCAAATTTTCAATTCACCTATAGGTGAAATGGGTGCTTCTTAAACGACGTTTCAAAAAAGGTTCAGGAGCAGCACGGTCCTGAATGAAACGTCCCCATCTGACTAACAGAGAACCGTATGGGAACGTTCTGTTAATGTCCCAAATGTCCTCTTTGTAACGATCTTATGTGACCATAGAATAACCAATATGGAACGTCCCTCTAAAGTCATATAAAGAAACTTGAACTGCAGCACTTTTATAACCAAAAGAGGATGTTTTACAAACATCTCTAATGTGAAGGTTCAGGATTTCCGTCACATTTAGAAAACTTTTAGGGAACGGTGCGCAAGGTCACGAGAACGTCCCCTCCTATGTGAGATGGATGTAGATCTGCACATCATCAGTGTCTCAGTAGTCAGAGTAAAAATAAAACTACTGAACTAACTAAAAATAACATTAGTGAGAATGGAAATGATCATTCTGTAACTCTAGTGTATATTAGTTTGTCTGTTGTAAATCCTGCCCACTTCTTTGCATTGTCACACATGCTTCAGTGTCATTAATATGTATTCTTAAACAGTAAAGCTGTGTTCACACAGTGATAAAGAGTGGTACAAAAACCTCGGTCAGTCAGACGTCACAGTGATGCACTGATACAGCTGAGAGATACTGCAGCTGCTGATGGAGGATCACAAACAACACAATGACAATGTTCAGCAAAGTTTCTAAAGACTTTTAAAATTAATAGAGTAAATATAAATGTATATGTAGTCATTTATTTTATTACTAATTTTAATGATATGAATTATGGCAGCACTGGGACGTTTTATTGTTTGTGTTTCAGATCACAGTATGAGAGCGATGTGGAGTGAAGCAGAAATAGCAGTTGTTTTTAATGTGTTTTCTCTCACTCCAGGATTGAAAGAAGCGGTTTCTTTCTCCAGTGGTTGTGGGAAATATGCATACTAACTAATCAGATTTAGTCTGAAAGGTAAGTTAGAAAGTTCTTGCTTATAGAAGTGTTATATAAAAGTAATATGACATTCACAGTCGTGCTGCTCTTCATGTCTATGGTAGAATCACAGCCGTGCTGATATTCAGTATAACTGCACTCTTGATCATGTGAAACTGATTAAATGTGATAGGATGAAAAAACAGCACAACACCTTCAATATTTTAAACACAACATCATCAAGGGCGTGTAACACTAATAACAATATGGCAGTGTGTATGTGTGTCACAGCGCTGTGATGTTAACACTTGTTAACACAGTTCAGTTCGCATACAACTGTGTCAATGCAGGCAGATCAAAACATTGTTGAAAGGAACTGAAGTACACCAGAAAACAAGGATAATTAATGACACATGAGCTTTTTCACATTTTGGCTCAGGAAAAAAATCTTCCTGATAATGTTTGAGGCTCAGAAACACTCTCTCTGTTTCAGATTAAAGACACATCTCTTTATCCAAGCATTCACACAACGCTTCTCATAAACTTACTACAATTATACTGTATCTGATGAAATGTTATGATCGTCACATGATCATCTTCTGCCTGAAATGCTATGAACAGCAGCTATGCTAATTCTTCTCCTTTTGCTTCCCTGTTTCTACCTCAGATACCTTATACTGTAATCATTATGAGCACAAGTTGTTATTGCTGCTGAATCACGAACACATTAATTTCTCAACTGAGTGTGACATTAACTAACCTCATATATATTATACACTGCCCAGCCAAAAAAAAAGTTGGAATCATTTTCACACATGAATTGGCACTGACCTTAATTTCATTGAAAGTCTTTGGGACTTTACAGAGTGCTGAATGATACAAAAAAATGATGCACCTCTTGAAGGAAATAAATGTTGTGATGTTATTTCCATCAAGAGGTGCATCAATTTTTGGTCAAGACCTTGTATTGACAATGCAAGAGTCCTGCACTCTGTAAAGTCTCCTCCAGCACTTCCAAAAGGCTTTCAATGAAATTAAGATCTGGACTCAGAGGTGCCGATTCATGTGTGAAAATGATTCTTCATGCTCTCTGAACCATTCTTTCACAATTTTAACCCTGCTGAATCTTGACATTGTCATCCTGGAATATGGTCATGATGTGTCTTCCTACATGGTTGTTCAAAAAATGAAAAGCTACACACTCCATCTTTAAGGTTTAAAAGAACCGGTGCCAAACATATAACATGCTAGAAACATAATAATCACTGTAATAATGATCCATTCATAGATTCTCAAGTATTTGTCTATTAAAATGACAGTGACAGTGATTATATATATATATATATATATATATATATATATATATATATATATATATTCATCACTGTCATATGGACATTATTTTGACACACTAATCTCTGACTAAATTGTAATATTGAAACAATAAAGTTGCTTTATATGTGTTGTTAAAAGCACTATAAATAAACTTGAACTGAATGGGATTTTGAAGATTTATTTCTCTTTTCATTTTGTAAACAGACTGACAAAAGACATTTTCAGTTAAAAGTCACTAATTCAATAGAAATGCAAATGACCTGCATGTATTTGTGAGATGATGTGTCAAAGCAGAAGTCGTCTCAAGCTGGTTTTGTGATCTTGACAATCAGTTCAATGTTCTTCAATGTGGCCTTCAAGATCACAGATCTGAATCCAGCAGAAAACCTTTGGTACAATAAGAGATCTGCAGATATTATGGGATTCAATCATGTCAACATGGAGCAGAATCCAGAAACCATCTTGGAAACCTTTTATCACGCCTTCATCATTAGATTTTACTGCTTTGCCAATGTGTTTTTATCTTATATCTTAGATTTTTACACTCTTGTCCCAGACTCAAACGTTCAGTCTAAGCCTGTGAAAATCCATCAAAGATATCCTAATATTACTACATTTTAAATCTATGATGACCTAATAAACAAAGAGTGAAATAAACTGAAACAAATATTCAAAAATGATGATCATATAGTTTCAGCATCATTTCCAACTGTTTAAGAGACAATAGTGTCAGTGGAGATGATTGAGATTAGATATGAGACATGTGATGTATGTGGAAAACAAAGAGAAATAAACATAAATATCAGTTATGATTGCAATATTTGTACTGATTATGATCATGATGAAAAATGAGGCTTATTGCAGAATTAACAGTGATTAACAATAAAACATCTAAACTAAATCTGCAAATGATTCCATTCATTTCCATAATAATATACTGGGCAATGAATAATAATCTTGTTCTTGTACATGCAAATACAATTTAGCAGTAAATGTACACTGTTCTTAAAGAGGCATCTTCACTATGGTGTTTAAATACACTGATGACTTTGATGCCATCCCTGATCAGTCTGACAGTTGAACTGAGTTTGTTATGAACTGTAACATGACGACACATTCAGTCAGCTGCAGTATCTCAGTAAAGGCTGTTGAACTGAACTGTTAGACGCTCCATTACTGACACTGCAGTTCCACACAGTAGAAGAGCACAGTGTGTTTTAATGCTGCTGGAGCTCATGGATGTTGTTCAGTACCAGAGAACTGAGAAATCTTCCACCCTGAACACTGATATTGTGTCATTCAGAAACACAATTAAACCAAAGAGCTGCTGCAGTTTATTACATCAACTAATAATGAGCCCAGAACAGTGTAGAATGAATGATAGAAAGTGTTCAGTGACCTTACAAAATATTAATAATGACCAAATCAATAAAATACATGATTCTGTCAATAGACTTCAGAAATTTGTGTATAATTGTTTGACATGTTTCACAACACGAGGAAGTTGTTGGAAAATGTCTTTTGTGACTGATCTACAGTCTTCAGGATAATGATTTAAATAGAGAGAGTCACTTTGCATTGTCACACATGCTTCAGTGCTCTGAGAGTGTTTATAGTGCTGTGAGTTTAACACTTCATGACTGAGAGCAGAACAGAACACAATCTTCATCATCACACAAGACAAAAGAACAACAATGAACAAAATCACCTTCTTCATCTGGACTCTCACACTGTTTGCTCAAGGTTTGTGTAACGCAGCTCTACAATTATTCTCTTGAAATATTAAATGTTTATAATTTTAAATAATATATATATTTTTTTCTTGTTCTTTCTCTCAGAGTGTAGAGGACAGTACACTGTAACTCAGAGTCCATCAATAACAGCAGTTCAACCAGGACAAGAAGTCAGAATAAACTGTAAAACCAGCAGTGCAGTGTATAGTAGTAATCGTTTATACTGGTACTTACAGAAACCTGGAGAAGCTCCTAAACTCCTCATATATGCAGCAACAAGCCGTTATACAGGAACTCCATCTAGATTCAGTGGCAGTGGATCTGGCAGTGATTTCACTCTGACCATCAGTGGAGTCCAGACTGAAGATACAGGAGATTATTACTGTCAGAGTTTCCACTATCCAGGCAGCACTAGGGTGTTCACACAGTGATAAAGAGTGGTACAAAAACCTCGGTCAGTCAGACGTCACAGTGATGCACTGATACAGCTGAGAGATACTGCAGCTGCTGATGGAGGATCACAAACAACACAATGTTTTATTAAACCTTTCAGAAACATTATTTATTTATTTTGATGTACTAAGCATGTAACATCATCTTTATATTATATAAATGTTAGTGGTGCTTGGCACTGCAAAACTTTCCACTACAATGTAATCGAACTGCAGGAAAGTCCGTCACTTTAATTGCACTTCCATGCTTCATCACTAGATGGCGTGTCTGTTACATAACTGAGTTCTCTATCTGTCACTCACTTTGACGTTGTGTCGATGTGATGACACTAGTGTAGTGTTTCTCAACCTTTTTTACTCGATGGCCTCCTCCTTCACCAGATCAATACTGCAGTGCCCCCCTAAGATGCCTGACATTTCCTCTTATACTGAACTTCCACAGCAAAGAGAGAAACGTGTTTGTATTTAAGTCTTTTTATGTCAAAACATTTGTTTGCATTATTAGTCTTCTACTGCATGTTTTGTAATATTCTTTAATACTCTTTTTGCAAACATAATTGGTAAATTAAAGTTATGCTTTATAACTTAAAACAATTCCCTCTGCTAAATTATAACACTCTGATGTTACCCAGGTCGAGTGATTGCATCTGTGCCAACAGAACAATTGAGACTCCCATCTAAAGCCTGTCGGTTCACGTCGTCCCTGATAACAAGAACTTAATGCTGTTGGACAGGCTGTCTCTGCTGTACATGCCACGGACATGAACGAGGATAGTCCCGACCCAGCACACATGCAGGAACTATGCTCGTCAACCGATTTATTAATCATTAATAATCATCAATAATTAATAATCATAAACTGTGAGGTAAGATCAGTATACACACATCAGAAGGCCTACTCATGTACAAATGAGATGCTAAAATTCAATGGTTAAAAGCAGCACTTTAAAGGAAAATTCACTAATCACTGATGCACATTATGACAGAAACCCTTAACAATGTTCTAACATCATAAATACAGCGATTATGATATAAATAGACAGTAAAGCAAATACAGGATAAATGTGAAACAGCAAAACGACCTCTGCTTCCCCGTCGACATACAGCATGAGCGCAAATGCTTAAAGGGGAAACAATAAATCTTCCTATGGTGTCCCAGTAATTGTTCCCGATTAAACCACTGAAAATACAACATCACATACAAGTTTTGCTGAAGTTAACTCAATTATAGAATTGTTGCTTTATTCCTCTATGGCATGGTGTCGCCCTCAGGAAACATAAAACGTTTTTGGACTTCACACCGGATCTATATACGACACGTCTGTTCAATGAAATGAGGGGCTGAAGTGGGTGCAGCCTTTTCTGTTTATCCACATTTCCTGATGGATATATTATCAGGGACCCCAAAACAAGCCCTATAATTTAATAAAATAACATATTATGAAGACACTTCAAATTTAATGGTATTAGATGATTTGATAGTTGCATTTAATAGATTACAACTTTAATAAAACATTTGCATTTTGTTTGTAACATTGTATCTGGAATGGTAAAACATTGTTGACTTATCTTAAGTGTCTGAATTTCTGAGGAACTCTTATAGCGCTGCAGGACTAGCCTACAGCAAACACTGAACCAGACTATTAAATGTTGAGCAAGGGATCTCATTGGCTGCAGGATCAGCAGAGACCAATCAGCCTGAGTCATTTGGTATTGATGTGATTGCTTACAGACTGCATGTAAAGGACCGATCGAAGCCTGTGCCATCTTCAGTTTCATGGCTGAACTAGATTTCTGACATGACAATTCTTGGAGAGTTTGTCGTGGTAATGAATATGACAATGTTAATGTGTTTGGTCTGCTGCTGTTGATTATATCTGCTGTAGAGTACAGAACTTTCCACTGCCAAAACACACACAACATGCTGCTGCTGTACGAGCAAACATGAATCACCCCATAGCAGATCTGGACAGGTGGAGCTGGGGGAGGTGGAGGGTTTCTGAAAGTACACTGCACTGCTACAGCAAACAATAGACAAGTGTTTGAATGTTGAGCAGCAAGATCATTGACTACTGATACAGCAGGAATCATTCAGTTGTGTCCTGTAGAGAATGATGTGTAAATGTGTATGTCTGACTCTGTATATTTACTGTTACTGTGCTTTGGTGATGTAAAGCCTTTCTTTTAACCCTGTCAGTAAAACTATTGGACTCTGAATGTATATCGATGTGGAGTGAAGCAGAAATAGCAGTTGTTTTTAATGTGTTTTCTCTCACTCCAGGATTTAAAGAAGCGGTTTCTTTCTCCAGTGGTTGTGGGAAATATGCATATTAACTAATCAGATTTAGTCTGAAAGGTAAGTTAGAAAGTTCTTGCTTATAGAAGTGTTATATAAAAGTAATATGACATTCACAGTCGTGCTGCTCTTCATGTCTATGGTAGAATCACAGCCGTGCTGATATTCAGTATAACTGCACTCTTGATCATGTGAAACTGATTAAATGTGGCAGGATGAAAAAACAGCACAACACCATCAATCTTTTAAACACAACTTCAGCAAGGGCGTGTAACACTAATAAAAATATGGCAGTGTGTATGTGTGTCACAGTGCTGTGTTGTTAACACACACGAACACGAAGGGAAACAGGCAGTCTTTAATAAATCCACAGGAATATCATCAACCAGAGAACAGCAATCCAACAAAACTGAACCATAACTGGTAAGTAATTTTGGCTGCACAGCAGCTGTTAAAGAAAATTGTGTCATTGTCCAGCAATAGTTATTAATTTAGTTAATTTATCTATATATCAGCACTGGAGAAAACAGTGATGTCATCGTCCAGCTCAGTTCAGTTCGCATACAACGGTGTCAATGCAGGCAGATTTTCACATTTTCACAAGCTTGCAATTCGATTCGATATAAGTTATTTTAGATATACTGTATATCAGGTACAGTACATGGCAAATTTTCTCAAGAAATAAAAAATCTCTCAACTAATGCTGTATAATATACATGGGAATCAGTTGGTAATGGTTAACATGAACTGATTTGTATACAAACTTAAATTACACTTAAGGGAATTTTTATAATAATAAGTTATAATAGGCCTACTAACTTTAAAATTATTTCTACTCTAATTCTTTTTTTTTATAAACATTTAAATGGTAGCTGTCAACTTGACGGATTTATTAAAAAATGCATTACATAGGCTATTGAGAACATTAAAAATTATAATTACTATGTAATATGGTGCATATATTTAGCTAAATGCTCCTCTCTAGAGTTAATTTTTCTAGCTGACTAACGAGTTTATGGTTACTGAATATGTTTGTTCTGAGGTAAATGTGACGTTACGTTTGTTTGTTTACAAGCTCAACCTCGGGAGAAATGGTGGGGTCCACCTCGTAGCCGGAGAGCCGATGAAGTGGAGAGATACTGAATACCTAGGCGGCCGTGGCGGAGACACAGCAATGACAGAAGAACAAAGTCATACTCACAAAACAAAATGGCGTCCACCCCCCTACAAACAACTAGCGTGGCAAACAACTCTTTGGGCCCCGGACACAGATCTGTGTGGAGGAAATATCCTCAGTCTCTCTCCAAGCAAAGCTACTGTGGGTCTCTTTTACTCCAGGAGTCTGTTCCAGAAAACAAGGTTAACTTACCGTCAAATATACCCTGATTAACCCAACCTTGCTTACCCAAGGTATGCTGGTTCCAAACCCACAGTCTGGAGTAAGTTCAGTCAAACCGGAGTATGAAACTGACCACACAAAGACATTCTCAACCGAGTGCTGAATCCAGGAGTCAAGGAATGGAGAACACAAGAAATAAAGTATACAGCAAGAGGGAAAAAAAAAACTTTTCAGTAAAAACCTCATCATAAGATCCATTTCATTTGGATTGTTAATCATCCACATGGACATTGGTGCTTGGACCCTGATGATTGCCGCTTAGGGCTATATTTTCAACTACAAATGATAAAATACTGCTTCTTACCTGTAAACCACTAAACCGTTTAGTTCCTGTGTGTTTAACCGATCTTCTATCATGCTTCAATCCATCACGCTCTTTCAGGTCACAAAACTCTGGACTTTTGATACAACCACGAATATCAAAGTCTAATAAAGGAGGAGCTTTTTCACATTTTGGCTCAGGAAAAATCTTCCTGATAATGTTTGAGGCTCAGAAACACTCTCTCTGTTTCAGATTAAAGACACATCTCTTTATGCAAGCATTTACACAACGCTTCTCATGAACTTACTACAATTATACTGTATCTGATGAAATGTTATGATCGTCACATGATCATCTTCTGCCTGAAATGCTATGAACAGCAGCTATGCTAATTCTTCTCCTTTTGCTTCCCTGATTCTACCTCAGATACCTTATACTGTAATCATTATGAGCACAAGTTGTTATTGCTGCTGAATCACGAACACATTCATTTCTCAACTGAGTGTGACATTAACTAACCTCATATATATTATACACTGCCCAGCCAAAAAAAAAGTTGGAATCATTTTCACACATGAATTGGCACTGACCTTAATTTCATTGAAAGTCTTTGGGACTTTACAGAGTGCTGAATGATACAAAAAATGATGCACCTCTTGATGGAAATAAATGTTGTGATGTTATTTCCATCAAGAGGTGCATCAATTTTTGGTCAAGACCTTGTATTGACAATGCAAGAGTCCTGCACTCTGTAAAGTCTCCTCCAGCACTTCCAAAAGGCTTTCAATGAAATTTAATCTAATTTAATTTAAAAATTAAGATCTGGACTCAGAGGTGCCGATTCATGTGTGAAAATGATTCTTCGTGCTCTCTGAACCATTCTTTCACAATTTTAACCCTGCTGAATCTTGACATTGTCATCCTGGAATATGGTCATGATGTGTCTTCCTACATGGTTGTTCAAAAAATGAAAAACTACACACTCCATCTTTAAGGTGTAAAAGAACCGGTGCCAAACATATAACATGCTAGAAACATAATAATCACTGTAATAATGATCCATTCATAGATTCTCAAGTATTTGTCTATTAAAATGACAGTGACAGTGATATATATATATATATATTCATCACTGTCATATGGACATTATTTTGACACACTAATCTCTGACTAAATTGTAATATTGAAACAAGCATTTTCTGTAAAGTTGCTTTATATGTGTTGTTAAATCACTATAAATAAACTTGAACTGAATGGGATTTTGAAGATTTATTTCTCTTTTCATTTTGTAAACAGACTGACAAAAGACATTTTCAGATAAAAGTCACAAATTCAATAGAAATGCAAATGACCTGCATGTATTTGTGAGATGATGTGTCAAAGCAGAAGTCGTCTCAAGCTGGTTTTGTGATCTTGACAATCAGTTCAATGTTCTTCAGTGGCCTTCAAGATCACAGATCTGAATCCAACAGAAAACCTTTGGTACAATAAGAGATCTGCAGATATTATGGGATTCGATCATGTCAACATGGAGCAGAATCCAGAAACCATCTTGGAAACCTTTTATCACGCCTTCATCATTAGATTTTACTGCTTTGCAAATGTGTTTTTATCTTATATCTTAGATTTTTTACACTCTTGTCCCAGACTCAAACATTCAGTCTAAGCCTGTGAAAATCCATCAAAGATATCCTAATATTACTACATATTAAATCTATGATGACCTAATAAACAAAGAGTGAAATAAACTGAAACAATTATTCAAAAATGATGACCATATAGTTTCAGCATCATTTTCAACTTTTTAAGAGACAATAGTGTAAGTGGAGATGATTGAGATTAAATATGAGACATGTGATGTATGTGGAAAACAGAGAAATAAACATAAATATCAGTTATGATTGCAATATTTGTACTGACTATGATCATGATGAAAAATGAGGCTTATTGCAGAATTAACAGTGATTAACAATAAAACATCTAAACTAAATCTGCAAATGATTCCATTCATTTCCATAATAATATACTGGGCAATGAATATGCAAATATATTACAATTTAGCAGTAAATGTACGCTGTTCTTAAAGAGACATTTTCACTATGGTGTATATGCTGATGACTTTGATGCATCACTGATGTTACGATCCTCCCAGTTTGTCTAGGGGTAGGAGGATGTAACAATTATTGTAAATAAAATAAAAATAATAAATAAAACGAAAATGACTGACGGTCACTTCAATCCCCTGATCCAGAAAAGCCACAAACACCAAATTAAGCAAAATAACTTAATGTATTTAATAACAATTCAAAGTATAAGTATAAAGTATAAACTTTGTCTTTGATATAAACTTTCTTGAATCTCCTGTGAGTGAGTCCTTAGATCTGATCGTTTGTCCGCAAAGTGTGAGTCGAAGAAGTGTCAGGCTCAGACAATCAGGAAAGTTGATTTTGGTGGGCCATATAACAACCAGACAATGTTCATTCGACTTTTAATCAATGAGATGTTGTAGTAGCACTGCGGTCCACACTGATGCTGATGTCGTATTGTAGAGATAGATGCCTTGGTTAGGAAACCCAGGATGCTTGCGATAACTGAGCTCTCTTGCAGAGTTTTTATCTGGACAGTCGATTGGGGTCCGCCCTCACCCTTCCCGCAGGCGGTAGCCATCAGGAAGTCATAAATAATGATATAAAATTAACGACACAATGTGCAACAGAAATAGCAAAATGTAAAAGTCCTGCATATATCACCAGAGAGAGGTTTACTCATTCATTTCACTCAATCCAGATATTTTGATTAAAAAGTTACGAGGTCAAAAACAAACAAAAAACAAAACAAAAAACAAGCACTTATGAATTGTTCAAAATAAGATCCATAACATGTAGATAGGATGGAATTTCTTTTTGTGCAGACATTTGTTACATACAGAAGGGGACGGAGACACAGATACGGGTTAACAGGTTTATTGAAGGTAATGCAGAGCGTGATCAGAATGCAGGTAAGAGAATGCAGATGAATGGATCGCTGAGCAGATGAGCTGGCACTGATACTTGTCTGAATGTTTCTTTAGGGAGCGTGGATACCAGGAGACGTGGGAACGAAGACACACCGGAGAAGCACAGGAGACGAGGAGACACTGGGAATCACGGAGGACGCTGGAGACAGGTAAGTCGATAGCAAGGGAGTCCAAGAGGTAAGTAAACACAGGTTAGTGTCAACGAGACCGGACAGTGACTGAGTGAACTGGCGTGTCTTTTATGTGGCAGTGGTGATGAGTGTGGATTGGCGTCAGGTGAGGCTTGTTAGTATTCGGGAGAGGGAGTGCGATGTGATTGGGTGACTGTGGAGCCTGGCGTGTCTGTGACAACATTTCACTTTTACTAAAGAGTTAAGATTAAGATATTAAAATATTAAAATACTTTAATTTAGTATTACTTTAGTCTTACTATTAAAGACTTTTATTGACACCGTCGTATTAAATTGTCTCAAGTAAGATTTTCAACGTAATGCACATATTGTATATAACACTTCACATCAATAAGGTCTTATTTTAATGTTTTTTGAAAATATACATACTTACATATTAAATACTTACTTAAATATACATACAAACAAATTCCATAATTGGAATAAACCATTATGTCTGTAACATACAGATTCTTAGAGTCGAAGGAAATTGGATCCAATCAGTATATTAAACAAAAACAATTACACAGAGCAAGTAACACAAAACAGAAGCAAGGGCACGATACATTACAATATCATTGTACATTTCAAGTTTTGCTATATCACGTTACCATTTTAATACATATTAAGGCACATCACCATGACTGATTAAACATTTAGCAATGCTTCAAATGAATTCAGCTCGAATTAAACAACTTTTCTATTGTTAAAAAGACTGTATGTAACGCAGGTATATCGCTCCACTCAAAATATAGACTGTTTGTAGAGATGCAGCATTCGAAGGCATCGTCCTCTGGAACTGGCCAGTTGCTGTCCCACTCGTCGTCAGAAACGTTGCTGCTTTGAGACCAAAAGTCCATTTCATATCCCTCACAGGGTTTCATCAACTTAATGAGGTTTTGGTCATGAAGCGACTTGTTCCAACAGTTTGATATGGTTACGTTATCACCGGGCTTTATCACCTTGTAACGCACGTTTGGGGCAACTCCATCCCACTTGTTCATGTAAAAGCTTTTACCAGCGATCCCATTCAGATCGGCTCAGATACGATTGTAGAAAAATGACCAATCCTTGGCGGGCAAAAGCACACAAGGTGTCTGTGATGTAAATTCTTCTTCAAAAATTTCTGTAGCGTAGAGTTTGACCGTGCGTGATGCTTTGTTAAAAACAAAGCCGCCCACATAAACATCGACCATCTGAAATTCCTGTTTCACAAAATTTTCATCTTCATGAAGAATCTTGGTCAAACGAATCCTGTGTTTTTTCTGCCGTGCGTAAGAAAGATTTTCTTCCATTTTAATATAACTTTCATCAGAAGTTTCAGGAGCTTGTGGAGTAGCCATTCTAGATTTGCAGACTGTTTCCTAAAGCTTATTCAGTAGGTAGGGCCTGTAGGTTTTAACTAGAGAGAATGTGAACACCCGCTGTGTCTAACCCCTGGAGGGTAAAACGTCTATATATGGCGTTTGAAGTCATTTAAATGTTTTACAAGCTACAATGTTTCAAAGATCTTTGCTCCGCATTCTATACCGTAAAATATAATACAGTACATAAAATGAGTAAGAGTATGGTTAAACCTCCCATTTATTAAATCAATGAAATGCTACGAACAAAGAGATGCAGAGAACAGCGAGAGTGCAATTTCAACGTCACAATATACACCTAAATGTGTAGAAGACATTGATTTTCGGACAAGATGGAATGGGTAAAACAGTAATGGAAACAAATACGCTCAAAATTACAATTACAGACAAAAGAAGAATGGAGATGTTAAAACACTGTTTAAAAAAAAAAAAGTGAATATAATCAAAGAAACATAAAATGTATGAGGACAAGAACCGTAGCGCCCCTAAACATGCGGATAAAGTCAAGATATCTAACTATTGCGAGTTGGGTATTTGAGGTATCCTTACCTGGGGTCAGTCTGGTTTGTGAAAGAGTTAGAGTCATGTGTGTATGTTGTTAGGCTTTGTTTTAGTTATTCATAGCCGATATTTGTATGGTTACAGTTATTTCATCGTATTTACGAATACAGTTACAGAGCTTGCCTTAATGACGCTGAAACTTTTTATTAACGACAGAGGACGTCTTGAGTGACAACCTAATCATCTCTTGCTCTCTCTTACAGACACCCGACTGTACCTAGGACCTGTAACACTATCATAGTTATTTATAAATATATATAGATATTTTGATATATATAAGATATTTTGTCTGACCTCTTTGTAAATGAAAACAAGTAATATTTACGCAGGAGCATATATTAAAAATTAAGAGATGTTTAACAATTTTGATCGTAAAACGGCCTGAATCAACTAACCTTTCACTTAAAATAACTAATCAAGTTACTTTTTATTGAAGTCTTGTTTAGAGTACAGAGACAATATTTTTTCACAACTGTAACACGCTGTAACTAAGTGCGATAGTATGTAACAGAATGTACCAGAAAAACGGCAAGACTTGTTTAAAGCACATTATGTGTCTTGTGACCGCAGACAGACCAGAAAGACGACATCAGAACATCAAAAAGAACATCAGTACTACATCTTTCATGTTTTCATTAATTCCTGTGAGTAGCTGTATGTTTGACCAAACTCAGAGAGCAGTCTTCATCTAAAACTGTATTTTAACAAAATTAACAAATGATAAATTAACAAAAATTGTAAACAGGGTGATAGACTGATAGTGGAAAAAAATGGCATTTACAATCTTTTGCAATAGATCAGAAGAGAGGTTTTCTGTATTATGTTTACATTATAGCTAAATGTATCTTATATGTCGTACACACATGGTAAATTGTGTACGTATAATACCTGTATAATGTTTGTTTGAATTTCTTCTTTACAAGGGTATGCAATATGCAATGTTATAGTTCTCAAATGAGCTTGCATTACAACAGTGTGGCATAGACTCTAACAAAACTGCGTACTATAATATGTACACATATTCTTTAACGTCATGCTGGGATGTTGAAAGAAATGAACTGTTAAAAAGAATTGGTTTTGTCAAAAGTTCAGTCATATTCATGTGTTCATCACACAGGTGATGATTTGCAAAAACTTACACTGACAGCAACCTGAGAGGAGTATTCGGCTAAAAACATATACAGACCGACAAATAAAATGCTACCAGTGATCTTGATAGTCTTTATAATGTGACTAAGACCAGTGAAGGGGGTACAAATGCCTATCACAATAGATCAAGAGTGGACTTCTGCATGCAGTATAACACTTTTCTTACATAATGTCGCTGCTTTCTTAGTTACTAGGCCTCTTGAATTTAGATGTGCGAATTTATTGTGTTCACTTAATTTGTACAAATTTGTACAAAGATCATGTTTGAGATGTATCTATAGCTTTACTACAGTGTGTAACTTTGTTTACCCACCTCAAACTGAATGAAATCATAGCTTTCAGCGCAATGGTTAGATATGTCTCATTTGTAATCGTTTCAAGCACAAACAACCAGACTTACTATTCGTGTCGATGCTTCACGCAATCCCACATCGAAGAGATGGATAATTACACTACAAGAACTATCGATTTATTTTCTTTGTAACTGCGCCCTTTGAATTTCTGAAAATAAATTGTATAAAAAACTGTATCAAATATTCTCATTGAGTTGTGTGTTCACATAATTTCTACATAGAAAATGTTCGGCTTTTATCTGTAGGGGAAAAAGCAATGTCAGTAAGCTATATTCAGTATCTGTTTATTTGAGTAAAAAATAATAATAATCTAAAAAAATTGTTATAAACATTGTTATAAACAAATTGGTACAACTATTTAATGTCATGTTGGTTGCTAAAATCTGGATTCTGATCTAAAGCATTACTAAAACCTTCACTCATGGTGTGGACCCTTGATACTAACGTACAAATATTGTATAATACATGTTGAAAATGACCAAAACTTTTAAATAAGACCTGTTCCAACACCACTGGGGAAAATAATTGTTGTCTAATACTCTGTCAAAAGAAAAACATTGTGTTATCTGGTTTAGTTGTATTTAAAAACAAGCAAACAAAAACATATTTCTTAAAAACATTGTGTCAAAAGAATTTGGTAACATGATTCTCCTGTTTCATCATGTATTAACTTCATATTTAACAGGCTGATAATGGTAGCATGAGCCTAGAAATAACAACCGCGAATTTTATAAAGCAAAAATTGTGTCAGAAGACATGGTATGAAGATACGCTGGCTTTTAACTTTTTATTTTAACTTTAAAACAATATTATCTTTTTTTTTTTTTTTTTAAATGTAATACAGTATTTGATTTTTGGTAAAACTATCTTACATAGTAATGTGTTTTCACCCATTGTCATGAGCCTTTGGCTATCCTTAATGGTTTCATTGTGTGAGGAACTGTTTGGAATAAGGTAATCTATTTGTTAAAAACATCACAGTGAACATTTGACAGCATTATTCTTTTGGTTTACTTTACATTTATTAGGAATTGAAACTATAGAAATAAGAAAAGTAAATCGTATAGATCTATGAGACATGCGTCACCTTAAAAAAATGTAAGTTTACATGTGAGGTTTTTTTTAAACATATTTAACAGCAAAGATATTTTCAAGTACAGAGTCTGATGTGGACATTATCATGTAGGGGCTTTGGCCTGATCTTTTTAAGCACAATTAAATATTCTCAAGAGACCCACTGATCCTGAAGTCATGTCTCTGAAAGACCTCGGATGTGTAGATTCACTCTATTGAAAAATGCTGTTTTGAAATTAACACAGTTGAAATAAATGACTACTTGTAGGGTGTTTAACACCCATGCAAAATTGTTGGGGGTCAGTGGGGGTCAGTAAGTGGCAACAGACAGCCTCAGCACAGAGAAGTGACTGATCTGTAAATCACCTCATCAGCCTATATCCTGAGGCCATCATTAATGATTGTTTAGGATCCCTCTCTGAAAATGCATAGTGATTTTGTTAAAGATGCAACTTAAGCTAAATAATAGCAAAGTTAAGTGTTCTCGTTTTTACGGGGACGTGCGAGTTGCATCTGTGAGTAGTCAAACACACAGACACCTTCGTGTTTGGATTTTTTTTTTTTTTTAAATCAATTCAAATGAAATATTTCTAGTTAACATGATGTTTTTAACATGCTGTTTTCTCAAAAACTTAACCCTAACCCTTTTGCTTGAATCTTTGAGAAATAAGATCTAAGATGACTATGTACAGG
Source organism: Ctenopharyngodon idella (assembly GCF_019924925.1). Classification (NCBI taxonomy): domain Eukaryota; kingdom Metazoa; phylum Chordata; class Actinopteri; order Cypriniformes; family Xenocyprididae; genus Ctenopharyngodon; species Ctenopharyngodon idella. The sequence continues at coordinate 28,892,310 of NC_067243.1, read as the reverse complement.
TTTTTGAACAGATGTTGTTTAATAAAAAGTATACTTTAGGTTAAATTTAAGCAATATAATTTCTACCATTGGCATCAGATGTTATCCTGATTCTGTAGACTTCTAAGAAGAATATTTGATTTTTTATTAAATCTTTAAAGATTTAATTTAAACAATATTTTAATTTTAAAAGCCTATTTTAAACTTTTAAGATTGTGCTTTGAAATAAATTTAGTACAAAAACATTCACTCTGGAATGGAGTTAGCTGTCTTAACATACACTGTGACAGAGACTCATCTGTCTGACTCCACCCTGCCATTTCTCATTCACATTGGAGTTTGTTCCTGGGAGGATCTGGGGGCGTTTTCTGAATGATTTTATTTTATTAATACTTTTTGTTTCATTTTTACTTATTTATTATCATTTGCAAAAGGACCTACTTTGGCTCTCTGAAAATGTAAGGTTTTTTTTTAAAAATATATTTATTTTTAATTTATATATTAATTTAGCCTATATTTAAATTGTTTAAATAATTTTTTAGTAACATTTTATATTATTTATATTTAGAATCATTTCAATTTAAAATAGAGATAAGTTCCTTTTATAGAACTAACCTGAAGCATCACAGGTTCTGAATGAAATCATTGTTTCTCTCTGAAAATGCTTGGTGATTTTCATATTGAATTATTGAAAATGTTACACAATGTGAGAGATGGCTTGTGAGACCCATACATTTTTACACATACACTGATACATAAAATGTCAAAGATTTGATTTAATTTGAACGAATGTTTAATTTTAAAAGATGTATTTTAAACTTTTACATTTATGCTATGAAAATAAAGGTTAGCTTGAACAAAATATTGTTTCATCCACCCTCGCTGACCTGCGTTCTCCCCTTCTGTCTCTGTGACTACCATGCATTGTTGCAAGTCACTTGGAGAGACAATGAGAGTTTGTAAGCCATTTCATGTTAAGGACATCAACAAGTAAGAAATTTTATATTTTCATTTAACTAAAACTATAATAATTGGTTTCAGTAAATTTAGTCAAGTCAAGTCACCTTTATTTATATAGCGCTTTTTACAATGCAGATTGTGTCATAGCAGCTTTACAGTGATAACTGGTGAATAATTTTGGCTTAGTAACTGTTTGTTATTATTAACATTGTTATACTTTTATTTATTACCATCTTCATTCAAAGAACAGAATGTTTTTCTTTTTTGAAATGTGTGTGTGTGTGTGTGTGTGTGTGAGTGAGAGAGAGAGAGAGAGAGAGAGAGAGAGAGAGAGTCAGTGAGAGATTTTTAGATTTCAGTATAAACTAAAAGCAAAATGTTTATATATATATATATATATATATATATATATATATATATTTTTTTTTTTTTTTTTTTTTTTTTTTATGTAACTACCAAAACGTATCCCTCATTTGCAAAACACCTTTTTAAATTATACTAAATGATATTTTTGAAAATATAAAAATGAAAACGTTTACTACGATACATGTGTTTAGGGGAGAGAATATCCAGTATAAAAACAACCATGTCTTATGCATGTTTTACATGGAACATGTCTGAACATGTCCAAATTCCCTTTTTGCATTGACATTGTTAAAATAAATATTCTTTTACTTATATAAACACATTTTTAAAATTTATATTTCAAACTAAAAGCAATTGTTAACCCATTCAGATATCATTGCTGGAGGAAAACTTTTTATATTTTTATTTAACTATAATTATCAGTCTTATTAAATTTAATAACCGTTTTTTATTATTCAGCATGTTACAATCTTTTGGAGATGTGAATGTTTTTCACTTTTTGTGTGCGTGTGTGTGTGTGTGTGTGTGTGTGTGTGTGCGCGTGTTTGTGTATTCTATTTTATAAAATATACCATGTTTATTTTGTTATTTTGATCCAAAAATCTTATTTTTGTTGCTTACACAGGAAGATTATAGCCTATGTGCCGGAATGCGGATGCCGTCACACATCTGCTCATGTGTGACCCCGAAAGTTCATAAATCACCATCAGGACTTCAAATATGGTGTCAAAGTTCAAAAATCAGCCATTTGTTCCACCCTACAAATGACCCAAAGGTCAATACCACAGATGTTTCAAAAATGCAAAGAATCAATGGACATATTCATAACCCATGTCAAAGGTCAACCACCATTTAAATTCCATAACCCCAAGGTCATGGAGTTCATACAGCGGTCAACTATGGGGGGATGGGGTAATATTTGGGTGGTCCCATGGGGGAGGGGCAAAGGTCATGTCAAAGGTCAAAGGTCGCAATCAATCATTTTTTGACACATGTCGTAGTATATTTACTACTTAAATCTGCAAATGATTCCATTCATTTCCATAATAATATACTGGGCAATGAATAATAATCTTGTTCTTGTACATGCAAATACAATTTAGCAGTAAATGTACACTGTTCTTAAAGAGACATCTTCCCTATGGTGTATAAATACACTGATGACTTTGATGCCATCACTGATCAGTCTGACAGAACTGTAACATGACGACACATTCAGTCAGCTTGCAGTATCTCAGTAAAGGCTGTTGAACTGAACTGTTAGACGCTCCATTACTGACACTGCAGTTCCACACAGTAGAAGAGCACAGTGTGTTTTAATGCTGCTGGAGCTCATGGATGTTGTTCAGTACCAGAGAACTGAGAAATCTTCCACCCTGAACACTGATATTGTGTCATTCAGAAACACAATTAAACCAAAGAGCTGCTGCAGTTTATTACATCAACTAATAATGAGCCCAGAACAGTGTAGAATGAATGATAGAAAGTGTTCAGTGACCTTACAAAATATTAATAATGACCAAATCAATAATATACAGGATTCTGTCAATAGACTTCAGAAATGTGTGTATAATTGTTTGACATGTTTCACAACATGAGGAAGTTGTTGGAAAATGTGATTGTGACTGATGTACAGTCTTCAGGATAATGATTTAAATAGAGAGAGTCACTTTGCATTGTCACACATGCTTCAGTGCTCTGAGAGTGTTTATAGTGCTGTGAGTTTAACACTTCATGACTGAGAGCAGAACAGAACACAATCTTCATCATCACACAAGACAAAAGAACAACAATGAACACAATCACCTTCTTCATCTGGACTCTCACACTGTTTGCTCAAGGTTTGTGTAACGCAGCTCCACAATTATTCTCTTAAAATATTAAATGTTTATAATTTTAAATAATATACTTTTTTTTTTTTTTTCTTGTTCTTTTTCTCAGAGTGTAGAGGACAGTACACTGTAACTCAGAGTCCATCAATAACAGCAGTTCAACCAGGACAAGAAGTCAGAATAAACTGTAAAACCAGCAGTGCAGTGTATAATGGTAATGGTTTAGCCTGGTACTTACAGAAACCTGGAGAAGCTCCTAATCTCCTCATATATGCAGCAACAATCCGTTATACTGGAACTCCATCTAGATTCAGTGGCAGTGGATCTGGCAGTGATTTCACTCTGACCATCAGTGGAGTCCAGACTGAAGATACAGGAGATTATTACTGTCAGAGTTTCCACTATCCAAACAGTAAAGATGTGTTCACACAGTGATAAAGAGTGGTACAAAAACCTCGGTCAGTCAGACGTCACAGTGATGCACTGATACAGCTGAGAGATACTGCAGCTGCTGATGGAGGATCACAAACAACACAATGGTACATCAAACCTTTCAAAAACATTACTATTATTATTTATTTATTTTATATTATTATTATTATTATTATTTTATTTTTATTTTTTTGATGTACTAAGCATGTAACATAATCTTTATATTATATAAATGTTAGTGGTGCTTGGCCCTCCAAAACTTGCCACTACAATGTAATCGAACTGCAGGAAAAGTTTCTCAACCTTTTTTACTCGATGGCCTCCTCCTTCACCAAATCAAAACTGCAGTGCCGATCTAATCCAACAGTGGATTTAGCTGACAAAGTCAATATAGTGGAATAAAAACAACACCTAGTCTTTTTCACTGCAACTTCAAAGGAAGCAGGACAATGTTGTCGAAACTAGCACTGGATACCTGAGGTAATTTTATATTACACTGTTTCACGGGGGAATCTTTTTCTTTTTTTCTTTCTGAAGTGGAAGAGTCACCTGGGCCTCACCATCAGGGGTGGCTGCACAGACTGAGTCTGACGCTGAGATTTCTGCTGTGTTTGCCCGGGCTGCTGCAAACATTGTGCTCATGTGGACCCTCCACCCTGCACTGAGCGTTCTGCCCAGAGGTGCATGAGGAGCTCAAAGTTGTGGAAGGCATCTTTTACTGCCAGCTCCAGATTAGTTTACACACATCAGAAGGTCTACTCTCTCATCCCTGTATAGAAAGACACATGTGCAAATGAGATGCTAAAATTCAATGGTTAAAAGCAGCACTTTAAAGGAAAATTCACTAATCACACTGATGCACATTATGACAGAAACCCTTAACAATGTTCTAACATCATAAATACAGCGATTATGATATAAAGATACAGTAAAGCAAATGCAGGATAAATGTGAAACAGCAAAAGTCATTATATTCTATGTAAAGCTGAGAATCTAAGTTTTCAAATGGTACCATATTGAGGCCAAAAGTGTTAAAAAATTAAGTGTAAATGTTATGACGTCACACTGCAGCCCACCCATGGGCCGGTGCGGGTTAAGAGGTTAATACATCATAATAAATAAAGTCTCTGGTACTTGAATACTGCAGTTCTTCTTTACACCATTGTGTTGTTTGTGATCCTCCATCAGCAGCTGCAGTATCTCTCAGCTGTATCAGTGCATCACTGTGACGTCTGACTGACCGAGGTTTTTGTACCACTCTTTATCACTGTGTGAACACCCATACACTGTTTGGATAGTGTACACTCTGACAGTAATAATCTCCTGGATCTTCAGTCTGGACTCCACTGATGGTCAGAGTGAAATCACTGCCAGATCCACTGCCACTGAATCTAGATGGAGTTCCTGACTGGAGGCTGTTGGTCCAATAAATCATGGGTTTAGGAGCTTCTCCAGGTTGCTGTAAGTACCAGGACAGACAGGGTGGGTTACAGCCTGTTAAAGGAGTGCTGGCGGAGCATCTCATCACAACAGTTTGTCCTGGTCCAACTGTATAAGCTACAGTTCGAGTTCGAGTAACTGTGATCTGTCCACTGGAAGAGAAATGAATATATTCAAATGTAAAGTACATCAAGGCAATAGAACATGATGTGTCATATTAGAAATAGATGTCATATTCATAAAATATAAAACTTTAGTATTTTTAGTTATAAGCAAGTCAGAGTTTCACTGTATACCTGATATACAGATCAGAGTCCAGATGAAGAAGGTGATTTTGTTCATTGTTGTTCTTTTGTCTTGTGTGATGATGAAGATTGTGTTCTGTTCTGCTCTCAGTCATGAAGTGTTAAACTCACAGCACTATGAACACTCTCAGAGCACTGAAGCATGTGTGACAATGCAAAGTGACTCTTTCTATTTAAATCATTATCCTGAAGACTGCTGCTCACTCTCAAAGACATTTCAAAGACAATTCCCAAAATAAACATTTCATTGCATGGTATTCCAAGGAGAAGCAGGTTGGAAATTCAGTGTCAATGTGTTTTCTCTCACCCAGCATTCATATGTGAAGTCTATGGACCCCCTAAAGGGAACATGGGACAAACAAATATGAGATGGAAGGAATAACAATGCTTTTACGTTACCCCGAGAAATTTTGCGTTCGCTCACAAAACCTTTTGCTGTTTGCAGCCGAATGCAAAAGCACTGACTTATTTTTATTTTTTTCCTCCCATCATATTCCAAAGAATTGACAAGCTTGAAATACAATGTTTATAAAGTCTGATTTAACTTCTTGTTTCTCATTGATAGTCTGGTTAAAGGATTATATCTGTTATATTTTAATAAAATTCAATCCCTGGGATATTAGGTCCCCAAAGTTGATGAAACACTCATAAATAAATGACAAAGAATAAGCATATTGTATCTTCTCTTCCCAAAGTCTTCAGAAGTGAATGACACCTGAAGCCAGACACATTCAATTTACAAATGGCCGAGCTGCTCTTATGTTAAAAACAAGGTGGATAAAGACTATAATGTTTGTCTCATTGGTTTAGTGTCCAAACCTGCTCCTGAAGGGCCTGTAGAGTTCAGCTCCACGTCTACACTATCACTGACTTGTGCTGGAGGGGCGACAGATAAGAAAGTGGGACTCTAATGGAGACAAAGTCCACTTTCTGCTCTGACAATTCACCCATTCCTGAATTATGAGGGAAGTATATTAATATCACCTCCATACTAATGCACTGGAGGAAGGTGACAGATAAGAGAGTGGGATGATAATGTCAACTCACCCTGCTGAAAAATCCAGCATAAACCAGCATGAATGCCATGTTGGTCCAGACTGGTTTAGTCCTGGTCTAACTGATCAAGAAAAACTGTGCTGGTGTAGCTGGTCCACAGCACTCCCACTTCCCATGCTGCCCCTATACCAAAATCTATTTAAAATACATTTATTTCAAACTAAGTATTCTTCACATCCATTAACATATTTATTGACATATCATTTAGAACTTACTGATATAAAATTATAATTAAACTTTATTTGGAGTATTTATTTATTGCACAATGCACATTTCTTAAAGGGCTGGTTGATTATGATTTGACTTTTTTTTACTTTAGTTAGTGTGTAATGTTGCTGTTTGAGCATAAACAACATCTGCAAAGTTACGATGCTCAAAGTTCAATGCAAAGGGAGATATTTTCTTTTAAAGAATTCTGTTTAAGGACTACAACAAATGGCTGGTAGGGACTACAACGAGCTTCTTCCTGGATTGGTGACATCACTAACCCTAAAATTTACATAAACCCCGTCCCCGAGAACACACAACAAAGGGGGCGAGGCCATGTTATTGCAATACAGTACGTAACACAAATGAAATAGCATGTCAAAAAAGCACCTGCACCTCATCACCACCTCATCACCAACAGTATAAAGAACACTCACACTCACAACCACATTGTCCGGTCTCGTTTGCATCTAAACTTACCTCTATGCTTACCTCAAGGACTGCTACCAAACTACTTACCTGTCTCCAGTTTCTCCAGTTCTCCTCGTGTGATCTCCAGTCCGTGTGTGAGTGTTCATTGTTCAACATCCATCTTCTCCAACGCCATTCAAGATCTTCACGTCTGCAACCACAAAAGGACAGTATCACTTATCTTCACTCCAGTTAATCACCTTTACGTTGCCTCATACTCACCTGCACTGCTGTTTACTCTGCTGGTATCAATAAACATCCCTGTCTGTGATCTCCTGTCTCCGACCCTTCTGTGTTGTAACAGAAGACCGGACCTTAACATCCAGATACCAGCATGAGCCACCCGGATCCCTTCCAAGAGCTTGTTGACGCCCTGCGCCGAGCTCTCACCTCCAGCACATCGTCACCTCCTCCAGTGATCACTTCCGCAAACACCGTCACCGCTCCTTCACCTCCTGTTCACGCCAGTCCCATGGCCAAACCAGCGCCCTACTCTGGCTCGGTGGAGGACTGCAGCGGTTTCCTCCTGCAGTGTGCGCTGGTCCTGGAGATGCAACCGCACCTGTACCCCACCGATACCACTAAGGTAGCGTTCATAATCTCTCAACTTCAAGGCAAAGCACTTCAGTGGGCAGATTCCATCTGGTCTCAGAACAGTTCAATCACGCAGTCATATTCCAGCTTCGTTGCCCACTTCCGGGAAGTCTTCGGCAAGCCGACCTCAGACTCGTCTATCGGTGAGAAGTTATACAATCTTAAACAAGGTTCAATGTCTGTCAATGAATATGCTTTACAGTTTAGAATGCTAGCTGCCTCAAGTGGTTGGAATGAACAAGCCCTTATCACCACCTACCGGCAAGGATTGGATCCTCGGGTGCGGTTGCATCTCGCTGCATACGAGGACTCCATCGGCCTAGAGCGCTTCATCCAGCTTTCCATCCGCTTTGCCTCTCGTATGCAGTCATGTATCGAAGAACACCAGGGCCAGCCACTGTTCAACACTCTCCTCCGTCGGCCAGAATCCGTCAGCCCTCCAGAACCAGCCAACGAGCCTATGCAAATAGAAAATTCATGACTCACTTCTACTGAGCGACAAAGGCGGCTGACCCTGAATCTATGCCTCTATTGTGGTTCTCCTGGGCATGTAATCTCTGCATGCCCAATTCGTCCTCCGTGTCCCATGGTGAGTACCATCATTCCCTCCATGAATAAGATGAAGCCACTCACCACTGTCGTAAACCTTACTGCCGCTGATGTTTCCATTCCAGTGGTGGCGCTCCTCGATTCAGGGTCAGCAGGCAACTTCATCTCCGGCGCCCTCTGTCGACAACTCAAGCTCAAGACCTCGCCATCTCCAACCACCTACCAGATCCACTTAGTAACAGGCAGACTCCTCAGTAGAAGGCACGTACGTCGCTGTCTTGGACCTATCCAGCTTCGGGTCGGAGTGCTGCACCGTGAAAATATACATCTGCTGGTTCTGGAGGAATCCACCTCTGACGTGATTCTAGGGCGCCCATGGTTGGAGCAGCATAACCCCATCATTTCCTGGAGTAACGGCGAGATCCTGAAGTGGGGCGAAACCTGTTTCTCCAACTGCATCTCCGAGTTTCCAGTTCCTTCGTCTCCTCGTTCTGAAGATCTCTCCATCTGTGCCACTTCCATCGAAAGCCCAGTTGAGAAACGTTCTGTCGACATACCATCATGTTACGCCCCCTTCAGTGACGTCTTCTGCCCGCAAAGAGCCTCCAAGCTGCCTCCACACCGGCCATGGGACTGCGCCATCGATCTGCTTCCGGGTGAGTCAGTGCCCAGGGGAAGAATCTACTTGCGGCCATGTATCTACTACCGTGCCCTCAACAAAATCACCGTCAAGTTCCGATACCCCCTTCCCCTCGTCCCAGCTGCTCTGGAACATCTCCGTGGTGCCACTGTGTTCACCAAGCTGGACCTCCGCAGCGCGTATAACCTCATCCGGATACGTGAGGGGGACGAGTGGAAGACCGCCTTCGTGACACCTACCGGCCACTATGAATATCTTGTTATGCCGTATGGCCTGGTCAACGCCCCCTCCGTATTCCAGGACTTCATACACGAGGTGCTCCGGGAGTTTCTCCACAAGTTCGTGCTAGTCTACATCGACGACATCTTAATCTACTCCCGGAGCTTGGCCGAACATCGCCACCACGTTGCGGAGGTCCTCCAACGCCTGAGAAAATTCCATCTCTTCTTGAAAGCTGAAAAATGTTCCTTCCACCAACCCTCAGTGCACTTCTTGGGATATATCATCGACCACAGTGGCATCCGGATGGACGAGGGGAAAGTGGAAGCCATTAAGACCTGGCCCACTCCATCCACCATCAAAGAACTCCAGCGCTTCCTTGGTTTTGCTAATTTCTACCGCCGGTTCATCAAGAATTACAGTTCCATTGCCCATCCACTCACCAACCTTCTCCGGAATAAGCCCAAGTCTCTGTCCTGGACACCAGCTGCCACCAACGCCTTCGAAACCCTCAAAGAAGCCTTCTCCAACGCTCCCCTCCTCGTCCACCCCAATCCAGACCTGCCCTTTGTAGTGGAGGTGGATGCCTCCACCACAGGAGTGGGAGCAGTTCTATCTCAGCAGCAGGGGACCCCAAGTAGACTCCATCCATGTGCCTTCTCCCGCAAGCTCAACCCGGCGGAGACCAACTACGACATCGGTAACCGCGAGCTTCTGGCCGTGAAGTTGGCACTTGAAGAGTGGAGGCATTGGTTGGAGGGGGCTAAACATCCCTTCCTAGTTCTTACTGACCACAAGAACTTGGAGTACCTGCGAGCGGCTAAAAGATTGAACCCTCGACAAGCATGCTGGTCATTATTCTTCACCCGTTTTGACTTCTCCATCTCCTATCGTCCCGGCTCCAAAAACGTCAAGGCGGATGCCCTATCTCGACTCCATGCTCCTGAAGAAAGATCAGAAGAACCAGAAACCATACTCCCTAAGACCATCCTCGTCAGTCCTATCACCTGGTCAGATTAAACTTTGCCCTCCTCCAATGCCTCCACCAACGCTCTGTTTGGGGTGCACTGTCACAGACACGCCAGGCTCCACCATCCACCAATCACAGCGCACTCCATCTCCTGAGTTCTGATCACCGGCACCTGCACCTCATCACCACCAGTATAAAGAACACTCACAGCCACATTGTCTGGTCTCGTTTGCATCTAAACTTACCTGTATGCTTACCTCAAGGACTCCTACCAAACTACTTACCTGTCTCCAGCGTCTCCAGTTCTCCTCGTGTGATCTCCAGTCCGTGTGTGAGTGTTCATTGTTCAACGTCCATCTTCTCCAACGTCATTCAAGATCTTCACGTCTGCAACCACAAAAGGACAGTATCACTTATCTTCACTCCAGTTAATCACCTTTACGTTGCCTCATACTCACCTGCACTGCTGTTTACTCTGCTGGTATCAATAAACATCCCTGTCTGTGATCTCCTGTCTCCGACCCTTCTGTGTTGTAACATTTAGTAGGCTATGTCAAATAATTATTACAATAAGTTAGGATCCATTGTGTAACAAGCAAATTAAAATGTTACACATTTATTATTCACAATATGGAAAGAGGAAATAAAACATTTCGTTAAGAGCATGACTCAAACATGCCGTCAATGGGCTTATTCAAGTTATTTTTATCCATTCCGCATCTCCCACGTTTATTTTTAGCAAGGCAGTCTGTGTTGCAAGTTGGTGAATGAAGATACTTGCCAGGTTACTTGTCACTTCTCTGCTTTATTAATTTATCCAGTGTAAAACCCGGACACCGCCACACAAATGTGGCTTTTTGTTAATGACTGTACAGGATTTAACACAGAGTAGCTCAATACCAGTTACAAAAGACACTGTTACATTCTGTCACAGGCAATTCTAGTTGCATTTTTCAATTAATTTCTTAAATTATCCTTTGACTATGTTCTAGCCCGCCATCTAGTGGCGAATTTTTTTTTTGGCCCGATGCCAAACTTAATTGCCGACCCCTGTCCTAAGTGATAACAGTTGTATGTTGTTTAACCATGCAAAGCCACATGTCCTATTCATCATGTTCATGTTTTTGTCTGCTTGACAGGACCATACAAATGTGTGTATCTTGTATTAGAGCAGTTAAAAATTGGTGCTTTGAGTACAATTCTCTCATACTGATCACTAGATGTTTAACATGGCACCTCATGGCAAAGAACTCTCTGAGAATTTGAGAATTAGAATTGTTGCTCTCCACAAAGATGGCCTAGGCTATAAGAAAATCTGTAACACCCCGAAACTGAGTTACAGCACAACGGCCAGGGTCATAGAGAGAAGTTTTCCAAGACGGGTTCCACTTGGAACAGGCCACAGAAGTTGAATCAAAGAAGTTGAGACCTTGTGCTGTGCGTCAGGTGCAGAAGCTGGCTTCAAAAAACAGATGCATGAGTGCTGCCAGCATTGCATTAGAGGTTGCAGAAGCGGAAGGTCAGCTTGTCAGTGTTCAGACCATACGCCGCACACTGCAACAAGACGGTTTGCATGGCCATCGTCCCAGAAGGAAGCCTCTTCTGAAGCTGGCTCACAAGACAGCCCGATGGTGTCCAGCATGTGTGGCGATGCCCTGGTGAGGAGTACCAAGAAAACTGTGTCTTGCCTACAGGCAAGCATGGTGATGGTAGCATCATGGTCTGGGGCTGCATGAGTGCTGCTGGTACTGGGGAGCTACAGTTCATTGAGGGGAACATGGATCTCAACATGTACTGTGACATTCTGAAGCAGAGCATAATGCCCTCCCTTCAGAAACTGGGCTGAACGGCATGATAATGACCCCAAACACACCGCCAAGACGACAACTGCCTTGCTGAGGAAGCTGAAGGTGAAGGTGAAAAATTGAGAAATAATATTTCATAAAAAAACTTTAAAATTGCTAGAGAACTAAGATAACGCCAGTGACAAAAACATGGTACATGCGGTCTTTAAATAAATGCACCAAAAAATAAATAAATAAATAAGTAAATAAATCATTAAGCTGTCATTTATGTGTATTCATGAAGACAAAGGGTAATCTAATAATCTGGTCTAAGTTTAAATGTTAGGGTTAGGGTTAGGGTTAGTTCTCTCGGACAGCGCGCGATCAGTTTTCATTACGCCTGAATGGTCAAATGCACACATAGTTGTCAAAATGTCCGTCGTGTAGAGTATCTCACGTAAATACAGTCGGTTATGGCTTAAGTGGACGTAAACAGGTGGGTGAAAACAGGATATGTGTCAGTATATTAAATATTACATCCATGGATTCGGTCTTAAAGGGACAGTAGCCTAAATATTTGTCTGTCATTAATGTTAATAAAACAACAAAAGATGTTAAATAAATGTATACATGGTGAATAAACCTGCTGTATCTGAAAAACAAGTTTATTTGATTTGTATCTCTATTGTATTTTTTATATAACAACAATTATATATATATATATATATATATATATATATATATATATGTGTGTGTGTGTGTGTGTGTGTGTGTGTGTGTGTCAATTCTTAGCAGTGTTCTTGTGAGTAATTCTCAGAGGCTTGATAAATACGGCTCTGTTCTGTTTCAGTTAAAGGTATCTTCATTGTGCATTCTGCTCTTTTTGGATCGTTTATACATGCTAACTGTGAAAATATCCTATATTTCTAATTCGTTCTTTTATCATGTGCTGATATAACAGTTTAAAGAAATATACGTATTTCATGAGTTGTGAAAACGGCTACATTCCTCCAAAGCACAAGAGTACATGATTTAAATAGAGAGAGTCACTTTGCATTGTCACACATGCTTCAGTGCTCTGAGAGTGTTTATAGTGCTGTGAGTTTAACACTTCATGACTGAGAGCAGAACAAAACACAATCTTCATCACACAAGACAAAAGAACAACAATGAACAAAATCACCTTCTTCATCTGGACTCTCACACTGTTTGCTCAAGGTTTGTGTAATGCAGCTCCACAATTATTCTCTTGAAATATTAAATGTTTATAATTTTAGATAATTTTTTAGAATTTATAATTGTATTATTATTATTTTCTTCTTCGTCTTGTTCTTTCTTTCAGAGTGTAGAGGACAGTACACTGTAACTCAGAGTCCATCAATAACAGCTCAACCAGGACAAGAAGTCAGAATAAACTGTAAAACCAGCAGTGCAGTGTATAGTGGTAATTACTTATACTGGTACTTACAGAAATCTGGAGAAGCTCCTAAACCCCTCATATATTATGCAACAAGCCGTTATACTGGAACTCCATCTAGATTTAGTGGCAGTGGATCTGGCAGTGATTTCACTCTGACCATCAGTGGAGTCCAGACTGAAGATACAGGAGATTATTACTGTAAGAGTTTCCACTATCCAAACAGTAAAGCTGTGTTCACACAGTGATAAAGAGTGGTACAAAAACCTCGGTCAGTCAGACGTCACAGTGATGCACTGATACAGCTGAGAGATACTGATGGAGGATCACAAACAACACAATGGTGTATCAAACCTTTCAGAGACTTTATTCATTTATTATGACATATTTAGTAAATATGTAACATACAATCTTATATCCCTAAACTGGACTAAAATCTGGAGAAAATGTGAGTGGTGCTCGTCTCTGCAAAACTACACTACAATATTATTTATATTAATTTACTGTAGGAAAGTCAATCCCTTTAATTGCTCTTCCATACTTCACTAGAGGGTCACGTCTTTTACATAACTGAATTCTACACACCTTTCCTTTAAAGAGGACCCATTATGCCAAATTCACGTTTGCATGGTGTTTGGACATAAACATGTGTTGGCAGTGTGTGAACACAACCACCCTATAATGATAAAAATCCAACCTCTTTTTTTTTTTTTTTTATCCCCATAAATCATAAGCAGTGTCTCAGAACAAGCCGTTTCCAGATCCCGTGACGTCACATTAGCCACAGGCCCCACCCACGAATGTTGACAGACACTGCCGTTTTAACATAGAACTGCCCTGAGCGAGTTCACAGCGAGTTTACGCAGTCCGCCATTTCTGCACTGACGAGAACGTCTCCCAAGAGTTTTAGGTGTTCTGTAGCTGGATGGATTAATCCACATAGCTCTCTCCATTTACTCCCTAAATCTGAGCCGCTGAAGACGAGGTGGATTCATTTTGTTTTTGAAGAAAATGCTCCCTCAACTCCACCGAAATTTGTTTATGTCGGTGCAAATCATTTCACACCGGACTGCTTTGTGAAGAATGTCAATACAAAGGGACAATACAAAACATACAGTCTCCAGAGAGATACTGGACACGGCAGTAATAAAGGTGAGGGCACTTTATTACAGGTCATCAGAGTTGATTTACGGAGTTTACCAGTTTATTAAGCACCACCTGAAATAGCATAATGTCTTTATATATTTGTTTACTGTTAGTTGTAACGAGTGTTTCTGTGTACTTCGCTGTGTATCTTGATGATAATGCAAGAGAGAGAGAGAGTTTATGTATGGAGCTAGGATTATGACAATACTATTTGAATTTGAATTGTGTAAATTTGAATTATGGACGTGTAATTTAATAAAATTGAATATTATGTGGCATTTTACATAGTTCTGAATTAGATTTTTTAAAACTTGAATATTAAACATTTGAAATTGAACACAACTGAAATGTTTTCATGGCAGAATTTTATAGACATGTATTTTCAAACAGCAGATTTTTCGTTCTGAAATTTTAGACTGCAAATATCCAGTTTTTAAAAATACAGCTCAAGTTTTCAAGATGAAGAAGAAATTCAGAACATCATATTCAATATTGCAAATTCAAAGCGCAGAAATTCCGATCGTACAGAAAGTAGGTCAGAGGCCATCCACAGGGAAGAGTAGAGGGTCTCAGAAAAGTCGAACAGAGCATTTTGGCCAATTACAGAGCTGCAGTTGTTTTTCTGAGGCGAGTCTGTGCTTAAACATTTATGAGCTGTGTTTATATGATAGGTTGGAATTATGGGTGTAACTTCCGTCAAGCTGTAAACAGTCAGTGAAAGACTCGCTCTATGAACTCAATAATACGTTTTTTTTTTTAAACTGGGTACAATGAGATGACATTTTTCTACTCACCCTTCAACCAACGAACATTAAAAGGACATTTAAAAGTGTAAAAGCATCAACAAGGTACTTTCAACAGGCCATGAAAAAGCGTGATTCTTTCCACAGCAATAACGGACGGGTTAAATATAACTATAGTGATATATATCTGTATTAAGTAATATACGTTGCCTTAATAAAAATGTCCATGAACTTCAGCATTGCGTGATACTATTTCAAAGTGATTTCCATCATTTTTACAGATAATAAATTGTATTTACCTGTGAAAACAAACCTGGAAAGAGATGTGAGGCTTTGAAGAGAACGAGAGATTCTTTGTGCAATCCACTGAATCATTAATGGGATATATCGTACATTATATCGGGAGAACAGACCACAAATGTGCAGTATATGTTGTCCTTTTTCATACTATTACAGCGGCATGTAAAAGGACAAAAGAAAAATAATCACGAGGATAGAAAGCAGCGAATGAAAAGAGCTCTTGCCATAGATATTCGTTATAACATGTTACGTTAAAATACCAAGCGTTACGTTATTCTCATGATGTCTGAATATAAAACATGAAAGAAAAATTGACAGCTCATTCAGTCAAACTGACGGATAAGCTTAATTTGTAGGGCAACCTTATGATTTGAAACGATTCATTTCAGTCTTTTTAAACGGAAGTTCCCCAAACCGGAAGTGCAACCCATAATTTGAAACGCAGTAGGCTAGTCAGGAATAAGGTGGATTGTTTGTTTTAAAGTATATTTGGTGTGTAAGTGATTAGCATGCTACTGTGTCTACACAGGACGCAAGCGACGTGACAATAGAACCCATTGATTATAATCAGTAATATAACGTCTACACTGGATGCAGGTGGTGTATTTATGGATAATATACGCAGGTGGTATATTTATGGATAATATTTTAATGCACACTTGCACTGTTTTATTAAGCTCTTACAGTGATTTTCTAGAGCAGGGGAGGGCAAACTCAGTCCTAGAGCGCCGCTGTCCCTGCAGAGTTTTGCTCCAACCCTAATCAAACACACCTGAACCAGCTAATCAAGGTCTTCAGGATTACACGCAGGTGAGTTTTATCAGGGTTGCAGCTAAACTCTGCAGGGACAGCGGTCCTCCAGGACCGAGTTTGCCCACCCCTGTTCTAGAGTGAAGACAGACGCTTCATATTTTGTGTGAAGTACAATAAATGTTATAAAACTCATCGGTAAACAGGCTTGTACTAATATAGTGGATAAAAACAAGAAGACAATATAAGTTATAACCGTAATTAAACTAAACTATACCTGTTCTATCTCCGTGCAGCATATAGTCGTAGTTTCTGACATTATAGTGTGTCCTGACTGAATCCTGACTAGTGATGTCCGGTTCGCGAACGAGTCGTTCTTTTTAACCGGTTCTTTTCAGTGAACCGGTCGAACCAGTTCATCAAATCGGTCTGAATCATTCCAAACAGTTCGCATCTCCAGTAAGCAAAGACTAATCCACAAATTACTAAAGTTACTCACTTTTTGACGTGCCTGACACTACCTCTCGAAATAAACCAACATCCCGGAGTTATTCAGTTACTCCAACAGTACACTGACTTTACCTGCTGTAAAGAGAGAACTGATGATGAGTACGAGCAGCAGAGCAGCTGATATGAGTGCGCATGCGCGGCGCACACGAACGAACGTACACGGCCTGTCACCGTTCTCGTTCTCGAGTCAAGAATCGGTTGCAACGGTTTTCGGATCACCAGTACACAACCGAGAACCACTTCTTTCGGACATGTCCGATTTGTGAACCGATGAGCTGATGATACTGCGCATGCGTGTAATTTTTCAAGAGAATGAAAAGTACATTAGTCAAGTTTTGTTGAACATCGGAAAGTGTGATAATATAAAACATACTGAAAATATTGTTTATGACTTAATTCAAAATACAAAAAGTGTATTGTGCTTTTCCAAATACACCATAACATATTAATAGCATAAACAATACTGTACATACTGTACATAATAAACTACGTGCCAACAAGAACATAATATTTTGTACACAGATCAAACTAATGTTTAGAAATAGTTCTACAAAATTATTTTTCTATATTAATGTTATTTAAAAAGCAATATAGTAAAAGTTGTGCAGCTGTGCTTTCAAGTTCTTTTTTTTAAAGATTGGAAACAATTAATTGTTTGTAAAACTATCAAACTAAACATTTATTTGTTTCATAAATAATCCATGGACAGCTTATTTAATTTCTGAACAAGGTGATATAAAGATAAAAATTGACATAATCAAACTACAGCGAGCAAACAAGCGACTCCTTTTGAATCGCTCTCGCGGTTCTCGAATCTCAATCTCGTTCTGGAGTAGAATCGGTTGCAACGGTTTTCGGATCACCAGTACACAACCGAGAACTGCGTATTTCGGACGTGTCCGATTTGAGAACAGATGAGCTGATGATACTGCGCATGCGTGATTCGGCGTGTGATCTGAAGCTACAGAACAGTAATGACTGTGACAGCACCATCGTCTGATCCGAACTAATAGGACAACTGATGCTATGAGAGGACTCGAATGAGGGGCCAATCTGGCGAGACGTAAGTTTATGTAATTACAAATAAATCGTAATGTAAGAGGATCATGGATTCTGCGCTGATGAAGACTAATTTATTCACTTTATAACTGTAAAACTTTGTTTGCACATCACTGCCTGTATATGTGTTTGGATGCTTTAGATGCAAAACTAAATTGTAAGAAACGTTTCAGATTATAGTGATGTTTTAGTTGACTGATGTTATTACTGACTTTATATATTTGAATGTGTTAAGTGTTTTTTCATCCCGGCCCGTGATAGACGACGTCATTGCGGATGACGTCATTACGTCAGAGCGTAAAAGAACCGGTGAACCGTTTTTTTTCAACCGGTTTATTGAATCGAACTGTCCGAAAGAACCAGTTCGTGGAAAAGAACGGAACTTCCCATCACTAATCCTGACACCGGAGAACGAGCTCTTGAAGCTCCGCCCTCTTAGCCCGAGCGCAGCAGCTCATTTGCATTTAAAGGGCACACACTGAAAAGGCGTGTTTTTGCTCAACCCCAAAAAGTGGCAATTTTAACATGCTATAAAAAATTATCTGTGGGGTATTTTAAGTTAAAACTTCACATACACACATCAGGGACTTATTTTACATCTTAAATATGATAATAGGTAATAGATAGATAATAGCATAATAGGTCCCCTTTAAGACTGTGGCTGCATATAATGTGTCAAAAGATGTATGTCTGAATTCACAGTATTTATAGAACAGGCAAAAAGTACCGAGATGATCTACTGCTTTCAGTGAGATTCTGAACTGTGCATCTGATGGACACTTTACTATCCCATGAGGCCACAGGAAAGGATTTGTTAAAGTGAAGTGACCCAACTGATGCTGGTAGGTCACATGATAATGACATCATGGTAAATGTAGTATGTCCAGATTACATTCATACACACTCATACTATACAGAACATACTTTTTTAGCGGCCGTTAAGTAATTCCTTACCCAAAATAAGTACCTACTGAAGAGAGTATGTGATTTCAGACGCAGCCCATGTGCTTGATACTCCATACACTTTATTGTTATATTAACCTTTTGCGTATGCGTATGATCGTACGATCACACCGGTGTGATTAGAACGTTCAGTACCTCACGTGATCAGCTGCCAAATTCAAATGTGCTTGCGCACTTTGGCTGGCGTTAAACAAGAGATGGACGTGCGCAGCGCTTTTCATATATCACATATATGCAGTGTTTTCAACCAAATAATGTTTATTTTAGGTTTCAGACATTTAAATACACATGAGTACTAACAAAACAATATATTTAGAGTTTGTAAATTACATTACATTTTAATTAGACGACACGTTTTATTCATAGATACACATTGTGTAAGTAACTTTAAAGTTTACTCTATTCTTCCCCAGTTCACCGGCTCACTTACTTTCATGTATTTCGGGAGAAGTGGATGAATTCACGTGTTGTAAATCCAACAGATCCGATTCTCTGTGCGGCGCAAACTAACATGGCGGCGCCCATCGAGCATACGGCTCAACTAACGCGATCGTTATAAAGGTGTTTAAACAGCAAAACACATCCACTTGCACATATTTGACAATCGGACTATACATATAGACTATATATATCATATTTGTGTCTAATTTGCATAATTTGTCATTGTTTCAGACCACACTCACCCTCATTCATTCATACAAACACAACTGCTCACAGACGTGACCTGTTTTCTGAATCCAGCATATCATTAATAGTTTTGTGGATTGAACTCTTGGAGCTCTTACTCTCTAACCGAGTCAAGGACGATCTCAGCAGTCCAGAGGCTTCAGACACTGACAGTGTTTCATTATAAACTGATGAACATGAACAAACCTCATCTCTCCATTAGTCCAACTCTTCTGACTCATTTCAGAGAATAAAGTGTGGACAGTGAAACTCATATTTGATCATCAGGTGATTCTGTTCCTCTCAGAATAGAGCAGCTCCATCAGCAGATGTTCAGCGTCCTCACAGGAGCTTCATGTTACTGGAATCCACTGCTTCTCTTGTTTCTGGAGATACACTGGGAAAGTTCAGATAACACCTTGTTATTACTAAAAGGAACAATAAATAAATAAACCCATTTCACATTTTAAAAAGTCTAATGTTGAAGAAACAGTCGTGTCTGACTCAAATAATTACTGGAGATCAGGTTATAAATGGAGATGAAGCAGTCGCAGGTTTAGTGTTTGTTAACAGCGGGGTTTGTCGCCCACATTACAGTAAGGATGTGTTTGTTTCTGCTAGATGCAGTTGTGTTTTACCCCAATAAAGGACAATGAACTGTTTATCTGTTTCATATCCTCTTCTTTCTTTTTCTTCTTTTCTTCCTTTTTCTTCTCTTGTCTTTTTCTTCTCTTCCTTGTAATACACACCAAAGTTCAGGAAAACCTGCATGATCCCAAAGCGATTGTGGAAATTACTGAAGCACATCTGATAAAAACCTGCTGAGATACACATGATCATTCATTCATTCATTCAATTTAGTATAATTTTTACTTTACACGTATCAAGGTGAGACTCACCAGTCTCCTCAACACTGAAGACAATCTGAGCACTTTCATCGTCAGCTGTGCCGATTATTAATCCGCTCGGAGCATTAACAATCACAGACAGATGTCTATCAAGGGCCACACAGTCACCAGCAGGACCTGAACACACACATACTGAGCTGAAACATTCAAACTATTCAAGTTCATACTAATATTTAAATGCAGAACAATGTCCTTCCATGAAGTGTAAGTAGAAGCTCTCACCATAGTGAGCAAAGTGCCAGAAGCACTGGAGATCTCCGGCACACAGCATGATGACAAAGTCATACTGATCCACTGCCCAGAAGAGCTCCTGATCCGATAGTTCTGGATGAGGGTCTTTCAACGCTCCACTGTTGTTCAACCCAAACATTTACAGAAGCCAAACAAGATAAATGACAGATTTGAAATTTCAGATTTGAAATATGACTGGAAATAAGTTAAATGAAACCAGAGACCTATTGAGTTTCTGATGATGATTAACTTTGAGTTTTTTTTTTTTTTTTCAAAAGACTGCATTTATGTTTGTAACCTCTGAGACCCTTGAACTGCCACTGGATTCAACAATAGCTACTAAAAATGACTGAGAGCAGAACAGAACACAATCTTCATCATCACACAAGACAAAAGAACAACAATGAACAAAATCACCTTCTTCATCTGGACTCTCACTCTGTTTGCTCAAGGTTTGTGTAATGCAGCTCCACAATTATTCTCTTGAAATATTAAATGTTTATAATTTTATATAATATTTTTTTAGAATTTATAATTGTATTATTATAATTATTATTTTCTTCTTCTTCTTCTTCTTCTTGATCTTTCTTTCAGAGTGTAGAGGACAGTACACTGTAACTCAGAGTCCATCAATAACAGCAGCTCAACCAGGACAAGAAGTCAGAATAAACTGTAAAACCAGCAGTGAAGTGTATAGTGGTAATCGTTTAGCCTGGTACTTACAGAAACCTGGAGAAGCTCCTAAACTCCTCATATATGATGCAACAAGCCGTTATACTGGAACTCCATCTAGATTCAGTGGCAGTGGATCTGGCAGTGATTTCACTCTGACCATCAGTGGAGTCCAGACTGAAGATACAGGAGATTATTACTGTCAGAGTTTACACTATCCAGGCAGCACTAGGGTGTTCACACAGTGATAAAGAGTGGTACAAAAACCTCGGTCAGTCAGACGTCACAGTGATGCACTGATACAGCTGAGAGATACTGCAGCTGCTCATTCAACACAATCACACACAACACTGATCACAGACAAACACTAATAACACTAGATCATCTAAATCAACATCAATCTTGTGTTTATGAAGAGAATGAGTCAGTGTTTAATATGATCATCATGTTTTAGGTGTAATATATGATCCCTGTCAATCAAACTGAACAGACTGAATTCAGTCACTTCTGCTGTCTGGACGTGATGCTTTCCATTTGATTTTCATGACATTTCTGAATGTTTAGATTATATAATCATAAAACACTTTGTAACACTTTACTTTTTTTTTTTTTTTTTTTTAATGCACCTTATAATGAACTGTTTGATCTCATGAATAATTGTAACCATATTTATAATACATTATAAAACTTATCTATTCATTGAACACACCATTAGAAAGTATAATTCCTTTAAAAAAAGCAATTTCAGAATCTGCAAATATTACAATGCATTTTAACTTTGGTTATAATTATTTATGAAAATATATAATGAATTATAATGTACATTACGAATATGTTTATAATGCTTTATATATCAGCACTTTAAGTTAATGTTACCAAGTATTTTTGATGAATTATGTATTTTAATACACATCATAATGCATGTCTGATACTGTGAATAATGTAACCACGTTATACCTCATAATAATATAATCTATTCATTGTCACGACTTGAGAAAGTATAATGCATTAAAACACGACAAACAACCAGTTTCAGATCTAACAAGGAATCTAGAAATATTATAATGCATTTTATCTTTCAATACTTTATGACAAGATATCAGGCATTATAACATGCATCCAAGTAAGGCATTACCACAATATCTAATACTAATTATAATTAATAAATGTTGTTCTTTTTTAAAAATCTAAATTATATTTGTTTAAAAGGAAATAAATAGACCGACTTACCGAGCACCAGTTTAGTTCCTCCACCGAATGTGTACCACAGTGATACAATCTAATGAAACGGTCGTACAAAAACCTCTATTCCACTCGAGTGAACACAAACTCCAGCAGAGAGAGAGAAACAACACTTCAACACACTGATATTAGAAGAAACTCAGATCTTCTCAACACTCAAACATTCAGTTTGGATGAAATGCTTCTCAAAAAGGAAAAACAAACACACTTTTATTCAAAATGTTTGTTATCAAGTGTAACTATTTTCATGATCATTTGAAGAGTTTATTGATCTCATTTACAAGAGACATTATTCATTTTGACTTTATATCCTATATTTCTCATTCATTCTCTTGTCGTGTGCTGATATAACACTGTTTAAAGAAATATATCTGATGATCTGTGACCTCTGAGGTGACCTTTGACCTCTTTTATCATGGATGATGTTGTGGAGTTTCTCATAATGATCTTCTGTTCTTCATATGAAGCTCAATCATCATGATTCACAGAAAAACCTGCAGCTTCAGACTTCAATCTTCAGTCAAAATGTGCTCAAATAACGAGCCCCTGCCCTTTTTCAAAATGAACCAAAAGTGCCCCTCACAACAATCATCATCAATGATATTGTGGTTAATAAAACAACAATAATATATATATATATATATATATACAGGGCTTGACATTAACACCCACCAACCCACCAAATGTGGGTAGATTTCAGCTGTGGCGGGTAAGACAGCCACTTTGGCAGGTTGAATATAATTTCAGCTTACAGCCTAATCAAAGGTAGCCAATTAAAATTACAATCAAGACAAAATTACAATCCAATCACAATTCTTTATCGATTAACTTGCAGTTAGTGAAGGCGATCGGCGGAATCGCATTGAATGACAACAGAAGCTCTCTCTCTCTTGCGCGATCAGATCTCCTTGCGCCTGAATAGTCAAATACACACACACACAGAGATGTCAAAATGTCCATCGTCTGGAGTATCTCGCGTGAATACAGTCGGTTATGGCTCAAGTGGACGTAAACAGGTGGGTAAAAACTGGATATGTGTCAGTATATATCATACATGCATTCAGCAGCCCAATTAAATACCTGTCTGTCATTAATGTAAATCAAACAACAGAAGATGTTAAATAAATGTTAAATAAACCTACTGTATCTGAAAAAAGAGTTTAGGCTATTTACTATTGTATTTGTAATTTGCTAATTTGCTTCTTTGTTCTTTTTATATAGCCTAACAAAAATAACTTATACAATTATAAAATTTATCATATTATGGTCATATTACCCACCCCTTGCCCACCCGTACATTCCAGCTGATATACCATGTAGGCCTAGTCTTGATTTGGGTGGTCAATCTGCATTTGAAAGTTTGAAAAGGTTTTAAATCTAGCTAATCAAGTAAAATGACTCAAAATCAAGTAATTTTAGCATGTCAAAGTCAACTTTAATAACTAGATTTGCTAGTAGACATAGCACAATACTCACCCTAAAGTTGTTGATGTAACTTGAAATGTTTAATGATCTTCTCCATTTAGGTGTGACAGCTGACAGACTCGCAACATGATAAACATCATTTACAGTAATCCAGCGATGTTCTTGTAAGCTGAAAAGTCATCTTCTCTATCATTTTGAAAGCTCTGCGTGAGGAACAATGACTTCCTTCTTCTTCTTTTAGTTTTTTGGCGGATTGCAATCATGACTTATCAGGTGCATAGCTCCACCTACTGTACAAGAGTACACAGCAATGGATTATTGTGCGATGAAACTACATAATATTAATATTAAAAACAATGACTTCCGATGCTGCACCGATGTAAATAGGCTGCCTCAGGAAACCTGTGGAAGTGACTGTGTCCATTGGGGCGTAAATGCCACCCAGGACCTTTTTAATTGGTTTAAAGAAACACCAGGTATCCAGTGGTCCACAAATATAGGGAAATTACAGATAGTAAGGATTTACTATTTGAATGTAATTTATTTTTTATTATTTTTATGAGAAATTTTCAATTCACCTATAGGTGAAATGGGTGCTTCTTAAACGACGTTTCAAAAAAGGTTCAGGAGCAGCACGGTCCCGAATGAAACGTCCCCATCTGACTAACAGAGAACCGTATGGGAACGTTCTGTTAATGTCCCAAATGTCCTCTTTGTAACGATCTTTATCGTTACAAATTGATTAACCAATATGGAACGTCCCTCTAAAGTCATATAAAGAAACTTGAACTGCAGCACTTTCATAACAAAAAGAGGATGTTTTACAAACATCTCTAATGTGAAGGTTCAGGATTTCCGTCACATTTAAAGAACTTTTAGGGAACGGTGCGCAAGGTCACGAGAACGTCCCTTCCTACATGGGATAGATGTTCATCTGCACATCCTCAGTTTCTCAATAGTCAGAGTAAAAATAAAACTACTGAACTAACTAAAACTAACATTAGTCAGAATGTAAATGATCATAGTGTGACTCTAGTGTATATGAGTTTGTCTGTTGTAAATCCTGCCCACTTCTTTGCATTGTCACACATGCTTCAGTGCTCTGAGAGTGTTTATAGTGCTGTGAGTTTAACACTTCATGACTGAGAGCAGAACAGAACACAATCTTCATCATCACACAAGACAAAAGAACAACAATGAACAAAATCACCTTCTTCATCTGGACTCTCACACTGTTTGCTCAAGGTTTGTGTAACGCAGCTCTACAATTATTCTCTTGAAATATTAAATGTTTATAATTTTAAATAATATATATATATATTTATTTTTTTTCTTGTTCTTTCTTTCAGAGTGTAGAGGACAGATCACTGTAACTCAGAGTCCATCAATAACAGCAGCTCAACCAGGACAAGAAGTCAGAATAAACTGTAAAACCAGCAGTGCTGTGTATAATAGTAATTATTTAGCCTGGTACTTACAGAAACCTGGAGAAGCTCCTAAACTCCTCATATATACAGCAACAAGCCGTTATACTGGAACTCCATCTAGATTCAGTGGCAGTGGATCTGGCAGTGATTTCACTCTGACCATCAGTGGAGTCCAGACTGAAGATACAGGAGATTATTACTGTCAGAGTGAACACTGTCCTAGTAGCTGTGTGTTCACACAGTGATAAAGAGTGGTACAAAAACCTCGGTCAGTCAGACGTCACAGTGATGCACTGATACAGCTGAGAGATACTGCAGCTGCTGATGGAGGATCACAAACAACACAATGGTGTATCAAACCTTTCAAAAACATTACTATTATTATTTATTTATTGTATATTATTATTATTATTATTATTATTATTTTATTTATTTATTTTTATTTTTTTGATGTACTAAGCATGTAACATAATCTTTATATTATATAAATGTTAGTGGTGGTTGGCCCTCCAAAACTTGCCACTACAATGTAATCTAACTGCAGGAAAAGTTTCTCAACCTTTTTTACTCGATGGCCTCCTCCTTCACCAAATCAAAACTGCAGTGCCGATCTAATCCAACAGTGGATTTAGCTGACAAAGTCAATATAGTGGAATAAAAACAACACCTAGTCTTTTTCACTGCAACTTCAAAGGAAGCAGGACAATGTTGTCGAAACTAGCACTGGATACCTGAGTCATTTTTTGACTTCAAACAGTGGTGGCTTTTTCTGGACCTCTGCGATTAAATTCTCCACAAAGTCGTCTGCCATTTTAAATGCGCGAGCCCTTGAATTAGAACGGATTCTGATTGGCTGTCAGTGTTTTATCATTCAATGGCTGGAAAAAAAATATTTCTGAAAGTGATCCCAATTATATCGTTTCTGTATATCGTTATAGCTGTGGTGTGGACAGTGCTATTCCTTTATATTTAGAACTATTTTTAGAACTTTATCGTTATCTTTATAGTTATCGTTCTTGGTGTGGTCCTGTTCGCCAGCATCGGGGGAATCTTTTTCTTTTTTTCTTTCTGAAGTGGAAGATTCACCTGGGCCTCACCATCAGGGGTGGCTGCACAGACTGAGTCTGACGCTGAGATTTCTGCTGTGTTTGCCCGGGCTGCTGCAAACATTGTGCTCATGTGGACCCTCCACCCTGCACTGAGCGTTCTGCCCAGAGGTGCATGAGGAGCTCAAAGTTGTGGAAGGCATCTTTTACTGCCAGCTCCACCCTCACTACCCTCTGTGTTGGGGCAGTCAGGGAATACTCTGATGTTATCCAGGTCAAGTGATTGCATCTGTGCCAACAGAACGATTGAGACTCCCATCTAAAGCCTGTCGGTTCACGTCGTCCCTGATAACAAGAACTTAATGCTGTTGGACAGGCTGTCTCTGCTGTACATGCCACGGACATGAACGAGGATAGTCCCGACCCAGCACACATGCAGGAACTATGCTCGTACCGATTTATTAATAATTAATAATCATCAATAATTAATAATCATAAACTGTGAGGTAAGATTAGTATACACACATCAGAAGGCCTACTCTCTCATCTCTGCATAGAAAGACACATGTGCAAATGAGATGCTAAAATTCAATGGTTAAAAGCAGCACTTTAAAGGAAAATTCACTAATCACTGATGCACATTATGACAGAAACCCTTAACAATGTTCTAACATCATAAATACAGTGATTATGATATAAAGATACAGTAAAGCAAATACAGGATAAATGTGAAACAGCAAAACGACTTCTGCTTCCCCGTCGACATACAGCATGAGCGCAAATGCTTAACTTAAACTACATAGCTGAATTCCTGAGAATGAGAGCTTTCTCCCCCCCTATCACGGCAGGGGGGCGATTTGGGATGACTATATATTTAAGCCTTAATTTATTATTTTGTGTAACATAAAAACAAATGTCATTATATTCTATGTAAAGCTGAGAATCTAAGCTTTCAAATGGTACCATATTGAGGCCAAAAGTGTTAAAAAATTAAGTGTAAATGTTATGACGTCACACTGCGGCCCACCCACGGGCCGGTGCGGGTTAAGAGGTTAATACATCATAATAAATAAAGTCTCTGGTACTTGAATACTGCAGTTCTTCTTTACACCATTGTGTTGTTTGTGATCCTCCATCAGCAGCTGCAGTATCTCTCAGCTGTATCAGTGCATCACTGTGACGTCTGACTGACCGAGGTTTTTGTACCACTCTTTATCACTGTGTGAACACATATTTACTGTTGATATAGTGGTAACTCTGACAGTAATAATCTCCTGTATCTTCAGTCTGGACTCCACTGATGGTCAGAGTGAAATCACTGCCAGATCCACTGCCACTGAATCTAGATGGAGTTCCTGACTGGAGGCTGTTGGTCCAATAAATCAGTTTAGGAGCTTCTCCAGGTTTCTGTAAGTACCAGGACAGACAGGGTGGGTTACAGCCTGTTAAAGGAGTGCTGGCGGAGCATCTCATCACAACAGTTTGTCCTGGTCCAACTGTATGAACTACAGCTCGAGTTTGAGTAACTGTGATCTGTCCACTGGAAGAGAAATTAATATATTCAAATGTAAAGTACATCAAGGCAATAGAACATGATGTGTCATATTAGAAATAGATGTCATATTCATAAAATATAAAACTTTAGTATTTTTAGTTATAAGCAAGTCAGAGTTTCACTGTATACCTGATATACAGATCAGAGTCCAGATGAAGAAGGTGATTTTGTTCATTGTTGTTCTTTTGTCTTGTGTGATAATGAAGATTGTGTTCTGTTCTGCTCTCAGTCATGAAGTGTTAAACTCACAGCACTATAAACACTCTCAGAGCACTGAAGCATGTGTGGCTATTTAAATCATTATCTTGAAGACTGCAACTCATGTCTCAAAGCTGCTCTTATGTTAAAAACAAGGTGGATAAAGACTATAATGTTTGTCTCATTGGTTTAGTGTCCAAACCTGCTCCTGAAGGGCCTGTAGAGTTCAGCTCCACGTCTACACTATCACAAACTTGTGCTGGAGGGGCGACAGATAAGAAAGTGGGACTCTAATGGAGACAAAGTCCACTTTCTGCTCTGACAATTCACCCATTCCTGAATTATGAGGGAAGTATATTAATATCATCTCAATACTTAATGCATTGGAGGAAGGTGACAGATAAGAGAGTGGGACGATAATGTCAACTCACCCTGCTGAAAAATCCAGCATAAACCAGCATGAATGCCATGTTGGTCCAGACTGGTTTAGTGCTGGTCTAACTGGTCAAGAAAAACTGTGCTGGTGTAGCTGGTCCACAGCACTCCCACTTCCCATGCTGCCCCTATACCAAAATCTATTTAAAATACATTTATTTCAAACTAAGTATTCTTCACATCCATTAACATATTTTATAGAACTTACTGATATAAAATTATAATTAAACTTTATTTGGAGTGTTTATTTATTGCACAATGCACATTTCTTAAAGGGCTGGTTGATTATGATTTGACTTTTTTAACTTTAGTTAGTGTGTAATGTTGCTGTTTGAGCATAAACAACATCTGCAAAGTTACGATGCTCAAAGTTCAAAGCAAAGGGAGATATTTTCTTTTAAAGAATTCTGTTTAAGGACTACAACAAACAGCTGGTAGGGACTACAACGAGCTTCTTCCTGGATTGGTGACATCACTAACCCTAAAATTTACATAAACCCCGCCCCTGAGAACACACAACAAAGGGGGCGAGGCCATGTTATTGCAATACAGTACATAACACAAATGCAATAGCATGTCATAAAAGCAAGGTGATAACATGACAAGTTATAACTGTAATTAAACTAAACTATAGGCCTGTTCTGACTTCATGCAGCACACATTCTCTGGCTCTTTAGGATCTTACAACAGTTCCCAGTATCTCACAAAAGTGAGTACACCCCTCACATGTCAGCAACCATTTTAGTATATCTTCTTAAGGGACAATACTATAGAAATGAAACTTGGATATATTTTAGAGTAGTCAATGTGCTGCTTGTATAGCAGTATAGATTTACTGTCCTAAGTCAGTGGTCGGCAATAAGCGGCCCGCGGGCCAAAACTGACCCGCCAGTAATAATATCTGGCCCGCGCCCGCAGCCAGATTATTTTGATAGTGGCTGGTTCTGAAATCTTGGCTGGTTCGAGATCTTCGTCTCGTGGTGCCGTCTAATATTATCACCGTGTCTACACCAGACGCGCCGCACCACAACAGCTAAAAGCTGTCTACACTGAACTCGACAAACCAACCATTTGCAAAGCACTTGGACTATGTCAGAAATAGAACAGGGAATCTGTTTACTGTCGGGAATGTGTTGTGCCGCGCCACATCCAGTGTAGACAATATCATTATAATGGGTTCTATTATCTTTTGTAGCGTTGCGCCGCTCGCGTCTGGTGTCGATGTTATATTCTTTGAAAACAGCGACAACTTCGTTGCAGATAAGACACACCGCATTTGCATTCACAAAACAGGTAGGAATAGGATGAACACACTGTCTTTTTTCATTCTTCTTTGTATGCCCTATTTTCACTGTCAACTTTCCTCTTTAGACTCTTTGATAGTGCCATTTTCTCTCACCAGCTAGCTTAAATGTTAACATCACTCTGCACACGACGTAATAGTGTACCTGCAGCAGGCAAACAATTAAAAAAATGCAGTTTAGTGCGTGAGGATGCCAAGGAATAATTCTGAGTGTAATAGCTTTTAATAGGCTATGTAAAAAAATAATTATTACAATAAGTTAGGATCCATTGTGTAACAAGCAAATTAAAATGTTACACATTTATTATTCACAATATGGAAAGAGGAAATAAAACATTTTGTTAAGAGCATGACTCAAACATGCCGTCAATGGGCTTATTCAAGTTATTTTTATCCATTCCGCATCTCCCACGTTTATTTTTAGCAAGGCGGTCTGTGTTGCAAGTCGGTGAATGAAGATACTTGCCAGGTTACTTGTCACTTCTCTGCTTTATTAATTTATCCAGTGTAAAACCCGGACACCGCCACACAAATGTGGCTTTTTGTTAATGACTGTACAGGATTTAACACAGAGTAGCTTAATACCAGTTACAAAAGACACTGTTACATTCTGTCACAGGCAATTCTAGTTGCATTTTTCAATTAATTTCTTAAATTAACCTTTGACTATGTTCTAGCCCGCCATCTAGTGGCAAAATTTTTTTTTTGGCCCGATGCCAAACTTAATTGCCGACCCCTGTCCTAAGTGATAACAGTTGTATGTTGTTTAACCATGCAAAGCCACATGTCCTATTCATCATGTTCATGTTTTTGTCTGCTTGACAGGACCATACAAATGAGTGTATCTTGTATTAGAGCAGTTAAAAATTGGTGCTTTGAGTACAATTCTCTCATACTGTTCACTGGATGTTCAACATGGCACCTCATGGCAAAGAACTCTCTGAGAATTTGAGAATTAGAATTGTTGCTCTCCACAAAGATGGCCTAGGCTATAAGAAGATCGGTAACACCCTGAAACTGAGTTACAGCACAACGGCCAGGGTCATAGAGAGAAGTTTTCCAAGACGGGTTCCACTTGGAACAGGCCACAGAAGTTGAATCAAAGAAGTTGAGACCTTGTGCTGTGCGTCAGGTGCAGAAGCTGGCTTCAAAAAACAGATGCACGAGTGCTGCCAGCATTGCATTAGAGGTTGCAGAAGCGGAAGGTCAGCTTGTCAGTGTTCAGACCATATGCCGCACACTGCAACAAGACGGTTTGCATGGCCGTCGTCCCAGAAGGAAGCCTCTTCTGAAGCTGGCTCACAAGACAGCCCGATGGTGTCCAGCATGTGTGGCGACGCCCTGGTAAGGAGTACCAAGAAAACTGTGTCTTGCCTACAGTCAAGCATGGTGATGGTAGCATCATGGTCTGGGGCTGCATGAGTGCTGCTGGTACTGGGGAGCTACAGTTCATTGAGGGGAACATGGATCTCAACATGTACTGTGACATTCTGAAGCAGAACATGATACCCTCCCTTCAGAAACTGGGCTAAACGGCATGATAATGACCCCAAACACACCGCCAAGACGACAACTGCCTTGCGGAGGAAGCTGAAGGTGAAGGTGAAAAATTGAGAAATAATATTTCATAAAAAACTTTAAAATTGCTAGAGAACTAAGATAACGCCAGTGACAAAAACATGGTACATGCGGTCTTTAAATAAATGCACCAAAAAAAATAAATAAATAAATAAAAAAATAAATCGTTAAGCTGTCATTTATGTGTATTCATAAAGTCAAAGGGTAATCTAATAATCTGGTCTAAGTTTAAATGTTAAAAAAAGAAAAGAAAAAAAAAGAAATACATTTTAAGACATCTTGCCATGTAGAATGACCCTACAACTGGGTGATCACAGAATGAGTAGCAGTAGTAGTAGTGTTCTGTCATGCACAGACAGCCCAATCAATTCAACATAGAACAAAATTACCATCCAATCACAATTTATTATCGATTAGTGAAGGCGAGATAGGCGGAATCACGCTGAAAGACACAGACCAGATGCGCTCTCTCTCGCGCGCGCTGTCTCTCTTTACTTGCGCGCGGTCCCAGTTCTCTCGGACAGCGCGCGATCAGTTTTCATTACGCCTGAATGGTCAAATGCACACATAGTTGTCCATCGTGTGGAGTATCTCACGTAAATACAGTCGGTTATGGCTTAAGTGGACGTAAACAGGTGGGTGAAAACAGGATATGTGTCAGTATATTAAATATTACATCCATGGATTCGGTCTTAAAGGGACAGTAGCCTAATTAAATATTTGTCTGTCATTAATGTTAATAAAACAACAAAAGATGTTAAATAAATGTATACATGGTAAATAAACCTGCTGTATCTGAAAAACAAGTTTATTTGATTTGTATCTCTATTGTATTTGTTGTTTGTAATTTGTTTGTAAATGTATTTTTTATATAACAACAATTTTTTATATATATATATATATATATAATGTGTCAATTCTTAGCAGTGTTCTTGTGAGTAATTCTCAGAGGCTTGATAAATACGGCCCTGTTCTGTTTCAGTTAATTCACTTCCTCTGTGTATTTAAACCCTGAGTTCTCCTCTGTTCTTCATCTTCCATTGAAGTAATGTTTGTTTCATTAAAGGTATCTTCATTGTGCATTCTGCTCTTTTTGGATCGTTTATACATGCCAAGTGTGACAATATCCTATATTTCTCATTCATTCTTTTATCATGTGCTGATATAACACTGTTTAAAGAAATATATTTCATGAGTTGTGAAAACTGCTACATTCCTCCAAAGCACAAGAGTACATGATTTAAATAGAGAGAGTCACTTTGCATTGTCACACATGCTTCAGTGCTCTGAGAGTGTTTATAGTGCTGTGAGTTTAACACTTCATGACTGAGAGCAGAACAGAACACAATCTTCATCATCACACAAGACAAAAGAACAACAATGAACAAAATCACCTTCTTCATCTGGACTCTCACTCTGTTTGCTCAAGGTTTGTGTAATGCAGCTCCACAATTATTCTCTTGAAATATTAAATGTTTATAATTTTATATAATATATTTTTTTTTTGAATTTATAATTGTATTATTATAATTATTATTTTCTTCTTCTTCTTCTTCTTGATCTTTCTCTCAGAGTGTAGAGGACAGATCACTGTAATTCAGAGTCCATCAATAACAGCTCAACCAGGATTTTGATGCCTGACAAAATCTTTATATTATATAAATGTTAGTGGTGCTTGGCCCTGCAAAACTTGCCACTACAATGTAATCTAACTGCAGGAAAGTCCGTCACTTTAATTGCACTTCCATGCTTCATCACTAGATGGCGTGTCTGTTACATAACTGAGTTCCCTATCTGTCAGTCACTTTGACGTTGTGTTGATGTGATGACACTAGTGTAGTGTTTCTCATCCTTTTTTACTCGATGGCCTCCTCCTTCACCAGATCAATACTGCAGTGCCCCCCTAAGATGCCTGACGTTTCCTCTTATACTGAACTTCCACAGCAAAGAGAGAAAAGTGTTTGTATTTAAGCTTTTTTATTAACATTTGTTTGCATTATTACTCTTCTACTGCATGTTTTGTAATATTCTTTAATATTCTTTTTGAAAACATAACTGGTAAATTAAAGTTATGCTTTATAACTTAAAGAAATCCCTCTGTTAAATTATAATACTCTGATGTTATCCAGGTCGAGTGATTGCATCTGTGCCAACAGAACGATTGAGACTCCCATCTAAAGCCTGTTGGTTCACGTCGTTCCTGATAACAAGAACTTAATGCTGTTGGACAGGCTGTCTCTGCTGTACATGCCACGGACATGAACGAGGATAGTCCCGACCCAGCACACATGCAGGAACTATGCTCGTCAACCGATTTATTAATAATTAATAATCATCAATAATTAATAATCATAAACTGTGAGGTAAGATTAGTATACACACATCAGAAGGCCTACTCTCTCATCTCTGCATAGAAAGACACATGTGTAAATGAGATGCTAAAATTCAATGGTTAAAAGCAGCACTTTAAAGGAAAATTCACTAATCACTGATGCACATTATGACAGAAACCCTTAACAATGTTCTAACATCATAAATACAGCGATTATGATATAAAGAGACAGTAAAGCAAATACAGGATAAATGTGAAACAGCAAAACGACCTCTGCTTCCCCGTCGACATACAGCATGAGCACAAATGCTTAAAGGGGAAACAATAAATCTTCCTATGGTGTCCCAGTAATTGTTCCTGATTAAACCACTGAAAATACAACATTACATACAAGTTTTGCTGAAGTTAACTCAATTATAGAATTGTTTCTTTATTCCTCTATGGCATGGTGTCACCCTCGGGCAACATAAAATGTTTTTGGTCTTCACACCGGATCTATATATGACACGTCTGTTCAATGAAATGAGGGGCTGAAGTGGGTGCAGCCTTTTCTGTTTATCCACATTTCATGATGGATATATTATCAGGGACCCCCAAGGGTTAAATAAAAACAAACAAAACAAGCCCTATAATTTAATAAAATAACACATATTATGAAGACACTTTATATTTAATGGTATTAGATGATTTGATAGTTGCATTTAATAGATTACAACTTCAATAAAACATTTGTATTTTGTTTGTAACATTGTATCTGGAATGGTAAAACATTGTTGACTTATCTTAAGTGTCTGAATTTCTGAGGAACTCTTATAGCGCTGCAGGACTAGCCTACAGCAAACACTGAACCAGACTATTAAATGTTGAGCAAGGGATCTCATTGGCTGCAGGATCAGCAGAGACCAATCAGCCTGAGTCATTTGGTATTGATGTGATTGCTTACAGACTGCATGTAAAGGACCGATCGAAGCCTGTGCCATCTTCAGTTTCATGACTGAACTAGATTTCTGACATGACAATTCTTGGAGAGTTTGTCATGGTAATGAATATGACAATGTTAATGTGTTTGGTCTGCTGCTGTTGATTATATCTGCTGTAGAGTACAGAACTTTCCACTGCCAAAACACACACAACATGCTGCTGCTGTACGAGCAAACATGAATCACCCCATAGCAGATCTGGACAGGTGGAGCTGGGGGAGGTGGAGGGTTTCTGAAAGTACACTGTACTGCTACAGCAAACAATAGACAAGTGTTTGAATGTTGAGCAGCAAGATCATTGACTACTGATACAGCAGGAATCATTCAGTTGTGTCCTGTAGAGAATTAATTTTCTGCCAGGACATTGCCTGTTAAATTATAACCCTGTGTAACCCTAAAGCACAACATGCAATGCGTAATTTAAAACAGGTAAAAAAAAATTCAAAAAATTTATATGGATAATTCCTTTATATTAAGCCCTATTTTCACTGTGTAGCACACGACTAACCCATACACTGCTTAAAACTATTTTTGCTCAAAATCTGTAGATTTTTTATGTGTATACTACGCAAAAACACAATGACATCACAACGTCATTTAGCAACTTTTAGCAACAAATCGACCCGCCTTTAGCAAATTCCTCTGAAAATGAGTTGGCAACACTTATTATATGTTTCACCTCTTCATATGTTTCCATTAGAAGCTGTTGCTCATGGGTTTTATCCATTTTTGCATCATTGATTCTGTGATCGATCCTGTGGTCTGTTTAAGAATGCCGTGAACGTGCACATATCCCGACTATCTAAACCTGGCTTGACATAGCTGAACGTACTCATCCTGGCTCAGCAAATGTGCAACAGACTAAGCCAGGATTTACTGATTAAACTAGGTCAAGCTGCGCTTTTTCTGTTATCCTGGCTTTCTTAATTCTACTTTTGTACAATACCCCTCTGGTAACCACACACAGTATTAAGAATCAAGGGTATGCAAACTTTTGAACAGGTCATTTTTATAAATTCTGCTATTTTTTTATCTTGTAGAGTTTATGTAAACATCTGTTATGTGAAATAGTTTATTCGGGACAATACTAAATAAAAAATAACATGCAATTTTCATGATCCTTATTTTGTTAAAATGATTGACTTTTTTTGCAGATTCTGCAGGGGGTATGTAAACTTTTGAGCTCAACTGAATAACATTATAAAAATGAAAAGAGCCTCAAGATAAATGCTTCAGATAAATAAAGTTTTGAGCTGCAAATGATTTCTTCACATTCATTTGAAATTGTCCTGTATCATTTTCAGCAAACGGTTGTAATAAAGGCGAGGGACGGATCTATTCGCAGCGGTGTATATTTATTTAACAGAGCTCAATATACTCAGATCACTAGAAACAGAACAACTGCCGTATATTGCAATCATTATGAGCACCAGTTGTAATTGCTGCCGAATCATGAAAACGTTTGTTTCTCCTCAACTGAGTATTTGACAATAAAGGATTAGATCACCCAAAAAATAAAATAATGTCATTAATTATTCACCCTCATGTTGTTCCAAACTAGTAAGACCTTTGTTCATCTTCAGAACACAAATTAAGATATTTTTGATGAAATCCGAGAGGTTTTTTTTAACCCATAGAAAGCAACGTAATTTCTGTCATTCAAGGTCCAGAAAAGTATTAAAGACACCGTTAAAATAATCAACGTGACTACAGTGGTGCAACCTTAATGAAAGCAACGACATAACATTAAGGTTTGTTTTGTTTTGTGTGCAAAAACAAAACAAAAATAACAACTTTATTCAACAATCTCTTCTCGACCCTGTCAGACTCATACACAGTGAACGCAGTGCAGAGCTTCCGTGTCTATGTCCGAACGCCGGCTCAGTATTGGGCAGCATGACGCATGCCTGTGATGCTGACGCAGGAGCCGGCCAATACTCAATCAGCGTTCTGACGTAGAACCTGGAAGAGCTGCAATGTAAATAGTGTAGCAGAATGACAGGGAGAGATGAATTTGTTGAATAAAATCATTATTTTTGTTTTGTTTTTGAACACAAAAAGTATTCTCGTCGCTTCATAATATTAAGGTTGCACCACTGCAGTCACGTTGACTGTTTTAACAGTGTCTTTAGTATCTTTCTGGACCTTGAATGACGGAAATTTCGTTGCTTTCAATGGAGGATAAAACAACCTCTTGGATTTCATCAAAATAACTTAATTTGTGATCAGAAGATGAACGAAGGTCTTACGGATGTGGAACAACATGAGGGTGAATAATTAATGATAGAAATTTCATTTTTAGGTGAACGAATCCTTTAATAAATAGAGCTGATGACTTTGATGCCATCACTGATCAGTCTGACAGTTGAACTGAGTTTGTTATGAACTGGAACATGACGACACATTCAGTCAGCTGCAGTATCTCAGTAAAGGCTGTTGAACTGAACTGTTAGACGCTCCATTACTGACACTGCAGTTCCACACAGTAGAAGAGCACAGTGTGTTTTAATGCTGCTGGAGCTCATGGATGTTGTTCAGTACCAGAGAACGTCTCGGGTTACGTTTGTAACCCTGGTTCCCTGAATAGGGAACGAGATGCTACGTTGAATCGCATTGGGATCACTTCTGCGTGATTACGTCTTGAAGCACTCGTGAAATCGAACCAATAGTGTGACGGGACGTCAGAGCGGGTGACGTCACGGACCAGGAAGCTATAAAACACTCCAGAGAATAAAGAACGCCAGCTTCTGATGTGGATGAAGCAGATGCTCACAGGTGCGCAGGGAGTATGGCTAAGCAACGCAGCGTCTCGTTCCCTATTCAGGGAACCAGGGTTACAAACGTAACCCGAGACGTTCCCTTTCATGGGAACATTGACGCTGCGTTGAATCGCATTGGGAACCCTATCCCAACTAGGCCATAGGACCAAGTGCCTGTCCCTTAACTTTGGGACGAGAGCACCGCGGACCCCGGAGTGGAGCCCAAGTCAAGGTTGTAAAACCTAATAAAGGTATACTGAGATGACCACCCAGCCGCATCACAGATCTCGTTGATGGGAACTCCCGAGAACAAAGCTTTTGAAGCAGCCATACCCCTGGTGGAGTGTGCCCGGACAGCCAAAGGTGAAGGCTGCCCGGAAGACTCATAGGCAAGAGAGATGGCCTCGACCACCCACTTGCTCATTCTCTGCTTAGACGCTGGGCCCCCTTTCTTAGGGGACCTGTAACAGACAAATAACTGATCGGTCTTGCACCACAGGGCAGCTCTGTGGACGTAGGTGTCTAAAGCCCTCACCGGGCAGAGCAGATTTAGTTTCTCCTGATCTGCATTTGAGAAGGGTGGAGGACAAAAGGCCTGCAGAACAATGGGCCCCGGGACATTGGTGGGGACCTTGGGTATATACCCAGGTCTATGATGCAGGAAAGCCTTGACCATTCCAGGTGCAAATTCCAAACATGAAGGAGCAACAGAAAGTGCTTGTAGATCTCCAGTTCTTTTGAGAGATGATATAGCCAACAGAAATATAGTTTTCAAAGTGAGGAACTTTTCAGATACTTCCTCTAAAGGTTCAAAGGGAGCCGCAGCCAACCCTTCCAAAACAATGGCCAAGTCCCAGGACGGAGTTCATGCACGCACAGCAGGCTTCACCCTCTGGGTGCCACAGAGAAAACGTATAACTAGGGGGTTCTTTCCCGCAGAAATGTCCCCCAAAGGCGCATGATAGGCGGAAATAGCTGCAATATAAACCTTCAATGTAGAAGGAGATAGGCCCTCCGAGAATTTTTCTTGGAGAAATTGCAGTACATGACTGATGGATGAGTGGAACGGGTCCACCTGAGATCGGCCACACCAAGTAGCAAACAGCTTCCACTTATATGCGTAAAGTTTTCTCATGGACGGAGCTCTGGAGTGGAGTATGGTCTCCACAATCTCAGTTGAGAGACCGGATTCTATGAGCTCGGCCCCCTCAGAGGCCAAGCCCACAGTTTCCACAACTCTGGGCGGGGGTGAATTATCATGCCGCCCGTTTGAGACAGGAGGTCCTGCCTGATTGGAATCTCCATGGGGGAGCCTTCTAATAGGGACACTAGATCCGAGAACCATATTTGGGTCGGCCAGAACGGGGCTATTAATATGAGACGGACCCCGTCCCGGCGAACCCTCTCCAGAACTCCTGGGAGCAGAGCAATCGGGGGAAATGCATACAGACGCAGCCTTGGCCACTTCTGTACCATGGCATCCAACCTGGATGGGTCAGGGAATACAACAACGGGCAATGAGAGGTCTCTTTCGAGGCAAATAGATCGACTTCTGCGCGACCAAAATTCTTCCAAATGAGCTCCACCACCTCGGGGTGGAGTCTCCACTCCCCGGGCCTCGGCCCCTGTCTCGACAGGATGTCTGCCCCCACATTTTGATGCCCCGGGATATAAGCTGCTCTCAGAAAGAGAAGCTTGCCCTGGGACCACAGGAGGATCCGGTGGGCTAACTTGCACAGCTGGCGAGACCTCAGACCCCCCTCATGGTTGATGTAGGAAACCACTGACATGTTGTCTGTGCGAACTAACACATGGTGGCCCCACAGGTCTGGGAGGAAGTATTTGAGTGCTCGAAATACCGCCATCATTTCCAGCCAATTTATATGCCAGGAACGATGATGGTCCTCCCAAAGACCCTGAGCCGAGCGACCGCTCATGATCGCCCCCCCCAGCCTGTGAGAGACGCATCCGTCGTTAGCATTACGCGACAACAAGGAGCTCCCAGCACAGGTCCCTGGGACAGGAATCAAGGCTTCTTCCACATGACTAATGCATGAAGGCATCGCCACGTGACCTTGATCATGCAGAAAGGATTTCCCCTCGGAGAAAACCCCTTGGTCCTGAGCCACCACTGTAAGGGTCTCATGTGCAGCAGGCCAAAAGGTATCACATTGGACGCAGCTGACTCGGGCGAGAGATAGCCCGCAAGCGTCTCTTCAACCCGGGGCATCGTCCCATAACCATGTTGTTTCAGCCCTACGATGTTAGAATATATAGATGTCTGGGGGCTGTAAACTTTATTTTGAGCCGGCTTCTGCCACAATCTCGACACCTTGGTGTGGAGATAAGGCTGGGCCCGTCTCTAACCCTTCCAACAGATCCATTTGTGAACCCCAGGAATGAAGCCGTCGCTGTGCCTCAGCAGCAGCGGGACCTGATCCCTGGGGAACTCGGGCGAGAGATAGCCCGCAAGCGTCTCTTCAACCCGGGGCATAGTCCCATAACCATGTTGTTTCAGCCCCACGATGTTAGAATATATAGATGTCTGGGGGCTGTAAACTTTATATTGAGCCGGCTTCTGCCACAATCTCGACACCTTGGTGTGGAGATAAGGCTGGGCCCGTCTCTAACCCTTCCAACAGATCCATTTGTGAACCCCAGGAATGAAGCCGTCGCTGTGCCTCAGCAGCAGCGGGACCTGATCCCTGGGGAACACTCGCCGCGGCGCCTTCTTTCTCTTTGTCGAAGAACGCCCAGTGTGAACGGAGTATAATGAGTGTTAGTTTCTCACAATGCACACAGACAGCTCCCTCGAGAGCTGCCTGCACATGCTCCACTCCCAAGCAAGCAACGCACATCTCGTGTGTATCCCCACCCGTGATGAAGCGAGGGCAGGGAGGAACACACTTGACAAACTGCTGCTTGCTTGTCGCCATAATAAGTGTCTTTTTATATATATATATATATATATATATGTGATATATAAGTGTTTGGTGACAACGAAAAATACTCTTGTCCTCGGACGAAGAGATATTTTGTTTGCTGTATATGTAGCGGACAGACAACACCAAATAAGACACATGAAAACACAGAGCGCTGCTGAAGACACAGAAGCTGGCGTTCTTTGTTCTCAGGAGTGCTTTATAGTTTCCTGGTCCGTGACGTCACCTGCTCTGACATCCCGTCACACTATTGGTTCGATTTCCCGAGTGCTTCAAGACGTAATCACGCAGAAGTGATCCCGATGCGATTCAACGCACCGTTGATGTTCCCATGAAAGGGAACTGAGAAATCTTCCACCCTGAACACTGATATTGTGTCATTCAGAAACACAATTAAACCAAAGAGCTGCTGCAGTTTATTACATGAACTAATAATGAGCCCAGAACAGTGTAGAACGAATGATAGAAAGTGTTCAGTGACCTTACAAAATATTAAAAATGACTAAATCAAAAACATACATGATTCTGTCAGTAGACTTCAGAAATTTGTGTATAATTGTTTGACATGTTTCACAACATAAAGAAGTTGTTGGAAAATGTGTTTGTGACTGATCTACAGTCTTCAGGATAATGATTTAAATAGAGAGAGTCACTTTGCATTGTCACACATGCTTCAGTGCTCTGAGAGTGTTTATAGTGCTGTGAGTTTAACACTTCATGACTGAGAGCAGAACAGAACACAATCTTCATCATCACACAAGACAAAAGAACAACAATGAACAAAATCACCTTCTTCATCTGGACTCTCACACTATTTATTCAAGGTAAGACTGATAAAAACTGACTCTGGTTTTGGTGTTTTTGTAAAAGTATATGATGGTAGTAGTTTTAAACAATAATTGTTTTGTTTTTTTTGTTTTTTCTCTCTCTCGCTCTCTTCTTCAGAATCCAGAGGAGTGACTCTGACTCAACCTGAAGTTAAAATTGTCCAACAGGGTCAAACAGCTACAATAGAGTGTCATATAGATGTAGGAATATACAGCAACTACTTAGCCTGGTATCAGCAGAAACCTGGAGAAGCTCCTAAACTCCTGATTTATGCCATAAACACCCTCCAGTCAGGAACTCCATCTAGATTCAGTGGCAGTGGAACAGCAAATACTGGACGAGATTTCACTCTGACCATCAGTGGAGTCCAGACTGAAGATACAGGAGATTATTACTGTCAGAGTTTACACTATATCAACAGTAAAGAAGTGTTCACACAGTGATAAAGAGTGGTACAAAAACCTCAGTCAGTCAGACGTCACAGTGATGCACTGATACAGCTGAGAGATACTGCAGCTGCTGATGGAGGATCACAAACAACACAATGACAATGTTTAGCAAAGTTTCTAAAAACTTTTAAAATTAATTAATAGAGTGAACATAAATTTATATATAGTCTTTTTTTTTTATGAAATAGAGGTAACTTTACAATAAGGCTTATTAGTTAACATTAGTTAACTACATCAATTAACATGACCTGCACTTATACAGCATTTATTAATCTTTGTTAATGTTAATTTCAACATTTACTAATACATTATTAAAATCTTGTCAACATTATTTAATGCACTGTGAACTAACATGAACAAACAATGAACAACTGAATTTTCATTAACTAACGTTAACGAAGATTAGTAAATACAGTAACAGATGTATTGCTCATGGTTAGTTCATGTTAGTTAATACATTAACTAATGTTTAACTAATGAACCTTATTGTAAAGTGTTACCGAAATAACCGTTAGTGCTGATATGAATTATGGCAGCTCTGGGATGTTTTATTGTTTGTGTTTCAGATCACAGTATGAGAGCGATGTGGAGTGAAGCAGAAATAGCAGTTGTTTTTAATGTGTTTTCTCTCACTCCAGGATTGAAAGAAGTGGTTTCTTTCTCCAGTGGTTGGGAAAAATATGCATACTAACTGATCAGATTTAGTCTGAAAGGTAAGTTAGAAAGTTCTTGCTTATAGAAGTGTTATATAAAAGTAATATGACATTCACAGTCGTGCTGCTCTTCATGTCTATGGTAGAATCACAGCCGTGCTGATATTCAGTATAACTGTCACGCCACTATTTTTTCATGACTTTAGCCCAGCCACAACTACCAAGAGAAAGAGCTTTAATCCAGTCTTGAAGAAGATGAAAGCACTCAGTCTCCAGGCCTTCCTCATCTATCAGGTGGCAACAAACGGTGAGCAGATGATGTTCGACTCTCCCCAAAAGGCAGAAGATTTGGTCAGTTCCTTCACAGAAGATATTTTGCTTTTCTTTTAAAATGATTCTGTAACACTGCATCATGAGGCACTTTTCTCCACATGTTTTGGGAATGTCCAGTTGTTGTTATGGACTCATGTGAATTCTGTTTTGTCCTTTTTACTACAAATTGATTAAGTCTCTAATCCAGGTTTATGTCTTCTCAATGACGATTCCAACTCCTGTATGAGTTCATTAAAGAAGAGAATGTTGTTGGCTGGTTTTACAGTGGCAAAGAAGACAATAATACAGGACTTCAGAAGTCCTGCGCCACTGGCGTCAGGACTTCTTCGAGGCCTTCCTCGCGGTAATGACAGTCCGCAGATCTGTCTTACCCTTGGAAGGCTTCGACTGTGTCGCCCGCCCCGGTCCCCAAGATCTTTGCAGGGGAGCACGGGTGGCGACACTTTGTTTTTGCTGCGCTCTATGCGCAGATGAGGAGCTGGTAGATGGCCGAGGCTGCTCCCGCTCAGCAGCCTCGGCGGGAGAGAGCAGCGAGGGAGGAACTTTTGAAAGGCCGCTGACTGTTTTTTGGCCTCCTGGAACCTCTCGACGACCGAGGTGACAGAATTGCTGAAGAGGCCCAGGGGAGACAATGGCGAATCTAGCAGCACGCCTTTATCTCTTTCTCTGATGTCTGAGAGATTTAACCACAAGTGCCTCTCCGTGGCCACCAGGGCTGCCGATTGTTTTTGCCGTCTCCTTGGTGGCCCGGAGAGCTAGATCGGTGGCTTTTCGCAGTTCCTGTATTGTCTCAAAGCTCGCCTCACCGCTCTCATTGATCTCCCCCAGCAGGTCGGCCTGGTAGGTTTGCAGGATTGACATTGTATGTAAGCAGGCTGCAGCCTGACCTGCTGAGGCATATGCTTTGCCCACCAGGGCTAATGTTGTTCGTAATGGCCTGGTGGGCAACGTCGGGGATTTAAGGGACGACGCAGACTCGGGCGAGAGATAGCTCGCAAGCGTCTCTTCAACCCGGGGCATCGTCCCATAATCATGTTGTTTCAGCCCCACGATGTTAGAATATATAGATGTCTGGGGGCTGTAAACTTTATATTGAGCCGGCTTCTGCCACGATCTCGACACCTCGGTGTGGAGATCGGGGAAGAACGGCAATCCCCGACGCTGAGGCTGTGACCGGGCGGGCAGAAAGCGCTCATCTAACTTGCTTTTCTGCCATGCTTCAGGTCTTTCGGCTGGCCAGTCGATATTTAATTTGGCCACCGCCCGTGTCACAACCTCTAACAGCTCCTCATATGCTGGAGATGAGGATGGCGAGACCTCTTCTCCAGCCTCGACACTCATCACATCCAACTCCTCAGAGCTGGATAGATGAAGCGCCGGTGCCTCTCTCCTGGGGGAAGAAACCGCAGCGCGTGCTTCCACAACCAGAGGAGAGACACTGGGTCTGGCAGGTGAGGGCCGAGATAAGGCTGGGCCTGTCTCTAACCCCTCCACCAGATCCATTTGTGAACCCCAGGAATGAAGCCGTCGCTGTGCCTCAGCAGCAGCGGGACCTGATCCCTGGGGAACACTCGCCGCGGCGCCTTCTTTCTCTTTGTCGAAGAACGCCCGGCGTGAACGGAGTATAATGAGTGTTAGTTTCTCACAATGCACACAGACAGCTCCCTCGAGAGCTGCCTGCACATGCTCCACTCCCAAGCAAGCAACGCACATCTCGTGTGTATCCCCACCCGTGATGAAGCGAGGGCAGGGAGGAACACACTTGACAAACTGCTGCTTGCTTGTCGCCATAATAAGTGTCTTTTTTATATATATATATATATATATATATATATATATATATATATATATGTGATATATAAGTGTTTGGTGACAACGAAAAATACTCTTGTCCTCGGACGAAGAGATATTTTGTTTGCTGTATATGTAGCGGACAGACAACACCAAATAAGACACATGAAAACACAGAGCGCTGCTGAAGACACAGAAGCTGGCGTTCTTTGTTCTCAGGAGTGCTTTATAGTTTTCTGGTCCGTGACATCACCTGCTCTGACATCCCGTCACACTATTGGTTCGATTTCACGAGTGCTTCCAGATGAAATCACGCAGAAGTGATCCCGATGCGATTCAACGCAGCGTCGATGTTCCCATGAAAGGGAACTGAGAAATCTTCCACCCTGAACACTGACATTGTGTTATTCAGAAACACAATTAAACCAAAGAGCTGCTACAGTTACAGCTGCTATCAACTAAT
This sequence comes from Ctenopharyngodon idella, assembly GCF_019924925.1. NCBI lineage: Eukaryota > Metazoa > Chordata > Actinopteri > Cypriniformes > Xenocyprididae > Ctenopharyngodon > Ctenopharyngodon idella. The sequence continues at coordinate 28,847,402 of NC_067243.1, read as the reverse complement.
AATGAGCCCAGAACAGTGTAGAACGAATGATGGAAAGTGTTCCATGCTTCAGTGCTCTGAGAGTGTTTATAGTGCTGTGAGTTTAACACTTCATGACTGAGAGCAGAACAGAACACAATCTTCATCATCACACAAGACAAAAGAACAACAATGAACAAAATCACCTTCTTCATCTGGACTCTTTCACTGTTTATTCAAGGTAAGACTGATAAAAACTGACTCTGGTTTTGGTGTTCTTGTAAAAGTATATGATGGTAGTAGTTTTAAACAATAATTGTTTTTCTTTTCTCTTCTTCAGAATCCAGAGGAGTGACTCTGACTCAACCTGAAGTTAAAACTGTCCAACAGGGTCAAACAGCTACAATAGAGTGTCATATAGATGTTGCACTAAGTTATGATGACTTAGCCTGGTATCAGCAGAAACCTGGAGAAGCTCCTAAACTCCTGATTCATGATATAAACAACCGTTATACTGGAACTCCATCTAGATTCAGTGGCAGTGGATCTACATATGGCAGTGATTTCACTCTGACCATCAGTGGAGTCCAGACTGAAGATACAGGAGATTATTACTGTCAGAGTTGGCACAGTGGTGGTGTGTTCACACAGTGATAAAGAGTGGTACAAAAACCTCGGTCAGTCAGACGTCACAGTGATGCACTGATACAGCTGAGAGATACTGCAGCTGCTGCTGCTGCTGATGGAGGATCACAAACAACACAATGGTGTATCAAACCTTTCAAAGACTTTATTTATTATGACATATTCATATGTTTTATCCATTACTAACTGAACAAATATGTGTGGTGCTTGTTCCATCAAAACTTTTGTTCCATCAAAACCACTACAGTGTCATCTAAGGCCATTTCCATGTCTGGCTCATTTGTAGCATTAAGTTTAAAGGAAAACAAATACATTGTGACACGTACAGTTGTGACACAGCCTGTTTCACTGGTCCATTGAATCAGATTCACTACAACTGAACTGATCCAGGGTTTGTTCAGGTGATCTCAGACTGTATTTTTTTTTTTGGTGCAGATCTGAGCATGATTTCCATGTTCATATATGCCTAAACAAACCAAACTAATGGAAAAATGCACCACGTTCTGAAACAAATGCTCCAAACACAAGTGGTGCTCACTGCAGAACCAAATGATATCCAGCTCCACCTATATGGAGATAATGGGTGAAGATATGTTTAGTGATAGGGTTATGGCTGTGGTTAGGGTGTGGTTGGACTGTCTAGCTCCACCCGTTATATCCAGAGAAGGGGAGCTGGACATCAAGCTCCACCCAAAGACAATACAAGCCGAGTTACTTTGAGCTTATAGTCCTAAAAGCTGTGTGTGTTTGTGGAAAAAAGTGAGTTTATAATGAAAAAATTAGGAAAACAAAAATTTATTTGGCAAGGTCCTTCATTAAACTCAGGAGCCTATTCTTTCCTCTCTCTGCTGAGCTTCTTCTCTTCTCTCTTTTGTCTCTTCATATCGTCTTGTCTCCCTCTCTCTTTTCCAACTCTTTTTGCTCTCTGCTGGGCTTCTTCCTCTCTCTTTGCCTCTCTTTCTTCCATCTCCCTGAGATTTGTCAAAAGTTCAAAAACGACTTACTTTGTACATTTTATTTTTTTTTTTTTTTTTTTTTTTTTTTTTGCAAGTGGCACTTTCACATACACTATTAGAGATGCAGAGATGTTGTTGAAAAGGTTCCTGAGGTTTATGCACATTTAATGAACGTGGTATGAGGAAGTTTAAATGTCAAGCTCACTGTATTGCATTCACTTATTCTGAGCTTAACAGAAGTGCATTTTCCCATTGTACATGTGATTTATGGACGTGTACATGTAGCAGTTTTCAACAGTAATATGCAAACTGTCAGTACAATATGTAAAATGGCAATGTATTTCTGTATTTAAATGTACGTTTTTTTTCATACCATATGTGCAACATTTGGAGCAAAATGATATTTCAAATTCAATAATATAATTTACATTTGCTATTTCAGACAATACTTTTAACATATAATTTAAACATTTTAACGCTTTATAAGTTGCAAAATTAAAATGAAAATATATTACAGAAATTATATGTTTAACATGTTCAAGCAAAAATTGTAGCAAAATGATCATTTAAATGTTATTTCTACCAGAAAGACTCGGGAGGTAAGATAACGTGACAACGATATTTATTAACAATCAGCAAGCAAAATATTGTAAGAAGTTCTTTGGCGTAGGCCCCGTCCGTAGCTCACATCCTAAAGGGTTGCGGACTCTGCGTATCCTGCCTGCAGATGAAGGCAGGGGCGTAGCCGACCCCCAAAAATGAAGGAGAATTATCCCACCGGATGGAGCCTACCCCCCCACCCCCAAGAACTGTAGGAGGAAATATATACCCACCAGTGGTGAATCTTGCAGTTCCTATTACAGAGATAAAAAATTAATTAAACATGAAAAGACCATAATGCTTATCAGTGGAAGAGAGCCACTTTGCCATGGTGTGAGGAAATGGCGAAAGCTGTAAGAGCGCAACATAAGACATGGAGAGGAAGACAAGAAAGAGAAAAGACCAAGAGGGTAAGACAACAATACTACAGAGACAACGGCCACGTTAGGCCACATGGACACGACAGCCTGGAACGAGATAAAACATACCACCACCAGTATTTGCATAAAAAGTACCTGATTAATGATGAGGATTGAGTGGAACACAGCAGTCCTCTCCATCTGCTGTTAGGAGAATTCTAAACCACTGCATTGTAAATGGAAGGCAGATATTTTGGTTAAATAGATAGAAGGTATATAGTGTTTAAAGGAAAGACTCGTTAAAAGCACAAGTACTGAAATTCAAATGCTTGGGTGTAACTCCCACTAATGGCTTGATAGAACTTAGCCGACAGGACTCCATCTAGACGTCAGACCTGCCAAGAGAACCCCCAAAAGAAAATTAACCAGACAGCATGACGGATAAGTACAAGAATACTAAATATAAACAGATAAAGACTGGGAACCACAAAGTACAATGCCATTGAAGAAGGGAAAATGCTTCACTTGATAACGCTCTACTATCTAACCTTAGCTAGCTATTGAAATTCTGCAAAAGCTAGCAAACCTTTGCAAAAGAATAACGACGCAAGCATTGTTATTCAATGCCATGAAAACAGACATTAACAGCTGTATGATGTGTAGCGGCAGGCTGTTGTTTATCTAACGTTATGGAGCATGACAAGCAACTTTGGAATAAAAGGGAATTGGAGGGAGGATCAATAACAGCGTGGCGTATCCAAGATGGCGAATGCTTTGCGATGAACTTTGATTTGACAGAGATGCCGCTCTTGCACGTTAATAGAAAGGAAGCAAAAGTACACAAGTGAATTAATGTTATGAAGCTCAACACAATGTATGTAAGAATATCATCAGTATATTATAATATAATCTAGCTACAGTCAACAGACTAAAACATAGAATGGCATTACAACTTTAAATGCTCAAAAGCATTTTACAATGATAGTATGACATTAGACCAAGTAAAACAGCCTTGCGTTACATCACAATTTTGATTTGTCAAATACTGACCTGTATGAGTAGTATTTCAGCGCTTGCAAGTATTTCAGTAGAATGAATCGTCCTCATTCCTTTAGCTAACCCCTGGGACTCACATGGCACTGATATCAGTCTCTTGTTTGGAATCGCGCCCGCGATTTCACGCCAAGATTGTGCCTTGGCACAGATTAATTAGGCTATGCATTTTATGTGAAGACTAAGCAGTGTTATTTAACATTTAAATTATTTGTTTCCTGACGATGAACTGTGTGTGTGTTTGTGTGTGTGTTGCTTTAAGGTTAAACCATGATTGGGGTTTCCCCGAGCCTTGCAACGATAGAGCCGATTATTGTACGCCATTCTTTCATGTGGATCATTAACGTGCTAAAAGTTACAATGTGAACGAGCACGACGAGCGCTCTCGTTGAACAACTCACTCTGTCTCTAACAAAACGTGCGATTGCATAATACTGCTTATGTGTAAAGAGAGCAAAAGAGTAGCCTACGATTTTACACTTAATCGACATCAAAGGCAAAAACGATGAAAATGCTTATCACTGAGATGAAATGGCTGATCTGTACTGATGCCGTGAGAATGGTGAAGATTGCTGCCGTGTCTTTGAGTCCCTTTGATACTGAACTAAATAGGAAAACAAACAGAATCCGTGAAAAGAGGACCTGCATGCTTCTGAAATTGAACGGGATTTCTCTCTCATTGCCGCGACAGCTCGATGAATGTTGAATGTTGATAGGCTGACATATGACAGAGTAGCATTAAACATATCCCGTCTAAAATTATCATTTTTTCATTAATGTAGTAAATCGAACTAACATTTTCTGTGATTAATTAGATAATCACAAAATAGTCTGTACATACAACATGAGAGGAACATTGCGGTTCACTGGAGCTTAAGTTTTAGATAAAACTTCGTCAGAATTTAATAGATAACGATAAAATCAGACTGGATTTTAAACAAGCTATAGCCCGTGCCGGAAGTGAAGGTTGGCGTCAGCATCTGAAGACTCAAACATGTGTCAGCAATCTTTTATACTCCAAGTGTAAGATAATGATTGGTTAAATCATTAATCAATAGGTGACGTAACATTGAGTCTTCCTGGCAGAACTTACGCTAGAGCTTACATTTTTCTTAATTGCATTTACACTCACAGTTAAGACACTTGCGATTGCATTTTCATTAAATGTCCCGCAATGAATGTAGCAAAATTCAATGTGGATTTGAAAATGCATTCCAAGACGATCACGTCTCTGCCCCACCCTGTCAATCATTGCGTCAAGGCGGGGCCAGGTGTTGAAAACATGGCGGAAACAGCTAAAGAGTGAGGCATTTACAGGCAGATGAAGTAGAGCAAGAACAGAGAAATGTCAGTGTCCCTGACGATTATGCGTGTCCGTCAGCGATAGAACCAGTACGTTATTAGAAGCATAAATAAATTTATGGTTAGGACGACTCGTAGAGAACGTGCCTGGCGCTCGTGCACCTTATCGTGAGCGAGTGAGCGGTGCTTTATTACAACAAGTTCCTTAACTCATAGAAATAATTTTAGACAAGCTGTTTGAGATTATTGCTTGCTCTGTCAGTATGGTTGTATGTTTTTCTCTTTTTATCATTCTGATTATTGTTTATGCATCAATTATATTAATAAAACGATGTGTAGTCCATCTGGATGCTGAGTGTTATTTATAATAATAATAATAATTTTTGTTCCCAAAAATAACTCTGGTGATGTCTTAACACATCTTTCACATCTGCACTTTGCTCTGATGTGAACAGGTGCTGGTGGTGTGATGGTGTGGAGGATATTTCTTGACACAGTTTGGGCCTTTAGTACCAATTGAGCATCATTTAAACACCACAGCCTACCTGAGTGTTGTTGATGACCATGTCCATCCCTTTATGACCACATTGTACCATCTTCTGATGGCTACTTCCAGCAGGATAACACACCATGTCACAAAGCTCAAATCATCTCAAATTGGGTTCTTGAACATGACAATGAGTTCACTAAACTCAAATGAGCTCCACAGTCACAGATCTCAGTCCAGTAGAGCGCCTTTGGGATGTGCTGGAACTGGAGATTTGAGGCATGATAATGCAAAAGCTTTTGCACAGTGTTGAAAAACATTAGCAGCTGAGAAGTAAAAAAAAAAAATAAATAAAAAGATAAAGAAATAGGCCTATGTAATTCGTTGCTGTGACCCAGAAGAATAACCCTACTCTGTGTAGCTGTCCAAAATGTTTCTAAAATAGAGAAGAGAGAAATTTAAACATCACCAGAGTGAATTTTAGGAGCATTAGAGACAGTCTGGGTGGGGTGCTTTCTAGTGTGTGAAAGAGGGTTTAAACATCAGAGTTATTTTTGGGTAGAGTTATACAGTTATAGAGTTACAGTAATATATTTGGTGCTACTGTACCTAAACACTTTTATTTATTGGTTTAAAGAGTAGAAAAATAGGCATTATTCATTAAATGATTTATATCATTGTAGTATTGGATGAGTGACCACCACAATCCATCCCTTTATATACCTAAAATGGTGCCTTTGGAGGGCACTGAAGTTTTTAATCATTATCAACATATATTTTTAATAAAAATAACTCTATGAATGAGTTCAAAATGACACTTATTTTTGAGCCTCACACTTTTCAGCGCTCCAGAGCTCTAACATTGGATAGTTTGGACAAAAATAATTCAATTTTCTGAACTCTGGAGTTCTTGAGTTCTTATATCGAACAATCAGTGGTACAGACTTTGTTAGTTGTGTCTTGAATGGATGGTTCATGCAGTTTTAAACAGCGGAGTATAAACAAAGCCCATAGTTTTTTTTTTTCTTAAATAAAATAAATAAACACAAATACATGTAGCTATAACATGCATGTGTGCATTATTACCTCGGTGATGACATTCACTGTCAATAATTCACCTTGACAGCGATCCCTTACAGCATCACTTCAGCTATGTTCGTTATTCGTTGTAATGTGTCAGGGGAATGTTCTTAAAACATTAATCAAAGTAATATTATACCTTCTGTTCTTTTCTTTTAAAAGAACATTAAAAGATGCGCTCAAACCGTTCTCCTGATTCTTTTGAACAAGCGTGAAAAATGACAAAAGCTCCCTTGAATCAGAGGTCTGGCATGTGCGTTACAATACTGAGTTCTGATTGGTCAACACAAGAGCAGGCTGGGAATCCTTTAAAACAATATGTGAAGATAATTAAATTGGGTTACATATTGAATTCATATACATTTTGAATTACTTTTCTTTGTATTTCAAATTTTGTTACATTGTAAATTAAAATATTTTAAATTAAATTATGAAGAATTAATAGTCTATATAATATCACAAACATACCAATACAGTGTAAAAAGTGTTCAGTAATATTTCAAAGGATGTCCCTCTCCCTCTTGATCACTTCAGATCTTGATTGTTTTTTACTGAACAGCTTCACCATGTTTGTGTTAGAGATCCCTGGGAAACTGCTTTATTAAATACAAACGATCAATTCAAACTTCAGGTTACAGATAATAAAAATCATTGAAAATATGAGTATGAACTGTCAGAAACAGAGACTTGAGGTGTATTATGATACATGGCAATCTAAAAATGGGAAAAGCTAGATTTGCTTGTAGACCATAGCACAATACTCACCCTAAAGTTGTTACTTGGGTAAATTTGGTTTTATATTCGCACATTCGGACTTCCGCATAGGCTACAATAACTTTGTACACTACATTGGACATTCAGTGGACGTTCGCAAGTAAGTATGCCATTAAAATAATACTTGCCCATTTTGATCGGTTGTGAAAAATGTTGTAGGGTTACAATCGTTGGTTGTAAATATCATGTCGCTGTTCAGAATTTGCAAACATTAACTTTATTGCAGATTATTAGAACGTTCTTAAACGCGGAAGTCCGAATGTGCGAATATAAAACCAACTTTACCCAAGTAAAGTTGTTGATGTAACTTGAAAAGTTTAATGATCTTCTCCATTTAGGTGTGACAGCTGACAGACTCGCAACATGATGATCATCATTTACAGTAATCCAGCGATGTTCTTGTAAGCTGAGAAGTCATCTTTTCCTCTGTCATTTTGAAAGCTCTGCGTAAGGAACAATGACTTCCTTCTTCTTCTTCTTTTAGTTTTTTGGCGGATTGCAATCATGACTTATCAGGTGCATAGCTCCACCTACTGTACAGGAGTTTGTAGCAATGGATTATGGTGCGATAAAACTACTTTACATAATATTAATATTAAAAACAATGACTTCCGATGCCGCGCCGATGTAAATAGGCTGCCTGAGGAAAAATGTGGAAGTGACTGTGTCCATTGGGGCGTAAATGCCACCCAGGACCTTTTTAATTGGTTTAAAGAAACACCAGGTATCCAGTGGTCCACAAATATAGGGAAATTACAGATAGTAAGGATTTACTATTTGAATGTAATTTATTTTTTATTATTTTTATGAGAAATTTTCAATTCACCTATAGGTGAAATGGGTGCTTCTTAAACGACGTTTCAAAAAAGGTTCAGGAGCAGCATGGTCCCGAATGAAACATCCCCATCTGACTAACAGAGAACCGTATGGGAACGTTCTGTTAATGTCCCAAATGTCCTCTTTGTAACGATCTTATGTGACCATTGATTAACCAATGTGGAACGTCCCTCTAAAGTCATATAAAGAAACTTGAACTGCAGCACTTTCATAACCAAAAGAGGATGTTTTACAAACATCTCTAATGTAAAGGTTCAGGATTTCCGTCACATTTAGAGAACTTTTAGGGAACGGTGCACAAGGTCACGAGAACGTCCCCTCCTATGTGAGATGGATGTAGATCTGCACATCATCAGTGTCTCAGTAGTCAGAGTAAAAATAAAACTACTAAACTAACTAAAAATAACATTAGTGAGAATGTAAATCATCATTCTGTAACTCTAGTGTATATTAGTTTGTCTGTTGTAAATCCTGCCCACTTCTTTGCATTGTCACACATGCTTCAGTGCTCTGAGAGTGTTTATAGTGCTGTGAGTTTAACACTTCATGACTGAGAGCAGAACAGAACACAATCTTCATCATCACACAAGACAAAAGAACAACAATGAACACAATCACCTTCTTCATCTGGACTCTCACTCTGATCGCTCAAGGTTTGTGAAATACAATTGTTGTTGTTGTTTTTTTTACAATTATTTTTAATTCTTTTAAAATGTCAAATATCATTTTCATTTTTGTTTCTGTTTTGTTTCTGCAGCTCTACAATTATTCTCTTGAAATATTAAATGTTCAAAATTTTAGATAATTTTTATTTTATTATTTTCTTCTTGTTCTTTCTTTCAGAGTGTAGAGGACAGTACTCTGTAACTCAGAGTCCATCAATAATTCAGGCTCAACCAGGACAAGAAGTCAGAATAAACTGTAAAACCAGCAGTAGAGTGAGTGGTGGTAATTGTTTAGCCTGGTACTTACAGAAACCTGGAGAAGCTCCTAAACTCCTCATATATGATGCATCAAGCCGTTATACAGGAACTCCATCTAGATTCAGTGGCAGTGGATCTGACAGTGATTTCACTCTGACCATCAGTGGAGTCCAGACTGAAGATACAGGACATTATTACTGCATGGGTAGACACTGTCCTAGTAGATGTGTGTTCACACAGTGATAAAGAGTGGTACAAAAACCTCGGTCAGTCAGACGTCACAGTGATGCACTGATACAGCTGAGAGATACTGCAGCTGCTGATGGAGGATCACAAACAACACATTGTTGTATCAAACCTTTCAGAAACATTATTTATTTATTTATTTATTTGGATGTACTAAGCATGTGACATAATCTTTATATTATATAAATGTTAGTGGTGCTTGACACTGCAAAACTTTGCCACAACAATGTAATCTAACTGCAGGAAAGTCAGTCACTTTAACTGCACTTCCATGCTTCATCACTAGATGGCGTGTCTGTTACATAACTGAGTTCTCTATCTGTCAGTCACTTTGACGTTGTGTCGATGTGATGACACTAGTGTAGTGTTTCTCAACCTATTTTACTCGATGGCCTCCTCCTTCACCAAATCAATACTGCAGTGCCCCCCTAAGATGCCTGATATTTCCTCTTATACTGAACTTCCACAGCAAAGAGAGAAAAGTGTTTGTATTTAAGCCTTTTTATTAACAAAACATTTGTCAAAACAACGTCTGCTTCCCCGTCGACATACAGCATGAGCGCAAACAATAAACAATAAATCTTCCTATGGTGTCCCAGTAATTGTTCCCGATTAAACCACTGAAAATAGAACATTACATACAAGTTTTGCTGAAGTTAACTCAATTATAGAATTGTTTCTTTATTTCTCTATGGCATGGTGTCACCCTCAGGAAACATAAAAGGTTTTTGGTCTTCACACCGGATCTATATATGACACGTCTGTTCAGTGAAATGAGGGGCTGAAGTGGGTGCAGCCTTTTCTGTTTATCCACATTTCATAATGGATATATTATCGGGGACCCCCAAGGGTTAAATAAAAACACACAAAACAAGCCCTATAATTTAATAAAATAACATATTATCAAGACACTTCATATTTAATGGTATTAGATGATTTGATAGTTGCATTTAATAGATTACAACTTCAATAAAACATTTTCATTTTGTTTGTAACATTGTATTTGAAATGGTAAAACATTGTTGACTTATCTTAAGTGTCTGAATTTCTGAGGAACTCTTATAGCGCTGCAGGACTAGCCTACAGCAAACACTGAACCAGACTATTAAATGTTGAGCAAGGGATCTCATTGGCTGCAGGATCAGCAGAGACCAATCAGCCTGAGTCATTTGGTATTGATGTGATTGCTTACAGACTGCATGTAAAGGACCGATCGAAGCCTGTGCCATCTTCAGTTTCATGACTGAACTAGATTTCTGACATGACAATTCTTGGAGAGTTTGTCATGATAATGAATATGACAATGTTAATGTGTTTGGTCTGCTGCTGTTGATTATATCTGCTGTAGAGTACAGAACTTTCCACTGCCAAAACACACACAACATGCTGCTGCTGTACGAGCAAACATGAATCACCCCATAGCAGATCTGGACAGGTGGAGCTGGGGGAGGTGGAGGGTTTCTGAAAGTACACTGCACTGCTACAGCAAACAATAGACAAGTGTTTGAATGTTGAGCAGCAAGATCATTGACTACTGATACAGCAGGAATCATTCAGTTGTGTCCTGTAGAGAATGATGTGTAAATGTGTATGTCTGACTCTGTATATTTACTGTTACTGTGCTTTGCTGATGTAAAGCCTTTCTTTTAACCCTGTCAGTAAAACTATTGGACTCTGAATGTATATCGTCCTGATCTCTCTTCTGTCTTTTGCATTCAGAGGGTGTTTTACATGAGCGGCACATGCTTCACTGCTCTGAATGTGTTTATAGCTCTATGAACTGAACATGACATGATCAAGAGCTCTTCTTCATCAACCAACAAACATGACTTTCAGCTGCAGCTGCTCATAAACACAATCACACACAACACTGATCACAGACAAACACTAATAACACTAGATCATCTAAATCAACATCAATCTTGTGTTTATAAAGAGAATGAGTCAGTGTTTAATATGATCATCATGTTTTAGGTGTAATATATGATCCCTGTCAATCAAACTGAACAGACTGAATTCAGTCACTTCTGCTGTCTGGACGTGATGCTTTCCAATTGATTTTCATGACATTTTCATATATATTTTCATCACCACATTTTCAGCAGAAGTGAAACTGGTGTGTTCCAGTCCAGATCATGTGACCAATCAAACAGTGAGACTGAAAAGCCCATTTGCATTGTCAGGGTGGAGTGATTCTGATCCTCTCAGAATAGAGCAGCTCTGTCTCCAGAGACCATGTTCAAACCCCAAGAGCTTTATTTGACATTTCCTGCTACATCAAGTTTGTGAAAAGCACCTGCATGTTCATCTGTTAGTTGAATGATGTTGTCAGACACAAAGTGAACTTGTTGAGAAGCTTTATTGAATGTTACAGCAGATTGAAAGATCACACAGTGCTTTGACACGCCAGCTCTCTTTCAGTATTGAGTTGTAAATCACTACAGCTGCAGCACTAGACTCATGTGAATCCTGCCTGACACAGGACACTCAGATACGGCTCATCTTCAGGAGAGAAACATCAGCACTCAGAGCTCTTGTGGAACGAGACCTCATGAGGAGCTCCATCATGTGTTACTCTGCAGACGTACACCTCTCCCTGTTCCCAGCGTGCTTTGCTGAGGGTCAGGACGCTACTGCGGCTGTAGCGGCCGTCCCGCTGGCTCTCTGCGCTGGTTACGACCCCCTCGGTGACCTCTGACCCGTCCAGTGTCCAGCTCACCAGCGCCCCCTGTGGAGAGTAAGAGCTGAGCAGGCAGAGCAGTGCGGCTGAGTCTCCAGAGATCTGCAGAGAAGAGGGCGGCAGCAGAGACACTGAGGGCTTCACTGTGGGACCAGCTGCAGGAGACAAACACAACACATTCACAAACACAAAGAAAACACACTGTTTCACTCACAGCATTTCAACAGCAGCAAAAATACAACAATCTGATCCTTCATGACATTCAACATCACTAGAGCTGATATAATATACAATATACAAACTACACAATCACTATATACATTTAAATCAAACCTCAGAAATGAAACTCAATATACTGAGACACTGACTGCTTTAATTCCAGCAGTTTTAAACTCTGAACATTAAGTTCTTAAATTTTACTTGAGATATTCAGCTAAAAATGTAACTCAATTTCAAACAGAATTAAAACAACTGAATCATACATATATTTTGTTTGTATTAAAAACACTGAATTATAAGTACAACATGTGAAAAGAGATTCAGTATCATTGACTGAAATACAGAAAGTAACATTTACATTCTGATGTCAGATTTATTTTTCCCCTATGATATCTACAATAAAAGATGAACTATCTATGAACCCAGTATAGAAATAAATGAAGGAAAATTAAACTTGTAATAAACTGAATAAACTCAACGTGAGACTCATTATGGAAATATGTTTAGAATTTTTGAAAGGAATAATGTCGTTATTCTGAATGTATAAACATGAAAATATAATTGCTTTAGATTAAATAATTATGAAACTATATCAGTATACTTTACTTAAAGCCTTCATACACAATCAATTAAAAATGCATTTTTAATGCATTAATTAAGCATCATTATACACATTATACTGCATGTATGATCTCATGAATAATTCATTAAGCAGTTATAACACATCATAATATCATCTATTCACTGTTACACCTTTTGAAAGTATAATGGGGTAAAACAAATTGCAAACAACCAATTTCAGATGTAACATTGAATTTGTTGATATAATGCCTTTTAATTTTGTTTACAATTATTTATTAAAAGATTTAAGTCATTATAATCTTAATTATGGATACTTTTATAACACATTATACATAAATCCTTTAAGTAAAGTTTCAGCACAATATTATTATTAAAAAAATGTTCTTGTTTCAACTGTAAAACACTTTCTGAAATCTAAATTGTAATTTATTTTTGTAAATTGTTAATTAAACAGACTTACCAAGCACCAGTTTAGTTCCTCCACCGAAAGTCAACCACAGTGATACAATCTAATGAAACGGTCGTACAAAAACCTCTATTCCACTCGAGTGAACACAAACTCCAGCAGAGAGAGAGAAACAACACTTCAACACACTGATATTAGAAGAAACTCAGATCTTCTCAACACTCAAACATTCAGTTTGGACAAAATGTTTCTGATACAACACTGTTTATGGAAATATATTTGATGATTTTGACCTCTGAGGTGACCTTTGACCTCTTTTATCATGGATGATGATATTATCATATTCACATATTATCAGAAACATTCACCTTATATAAATGAATCATGCATGAGAGTGAATAGATTATTTCTACAGCGGCACTGAAAGCTGAAAATGCTTCATCCAATATCTGACAGATGTTCACATAAAGTCAAAGACTAGTGTCTTATCAGTCTGTCAAACATAAACAAAAAACATTTTATAATTAAAAATTAAAATTAAAAATATTTTACAATTAATCAATATGTACAATTATTACAAAATGATTCAACATCAATCTGAATGTAAAATCTTAGGTTGCACTTTATTTCGATGGTCCACTTTAGATATTCAAGCACATTAATAGAGAGGCGAAGGGAAGGAAAAGGTGTGGTAGAAAAAAGTGTACAAGCAATAGGGATAACCGCACCCTGGAGAGGATTGTGAAACAAAACCCATTCAAAAATGTGGGGGAGATTCACAAAGAGTGGACTGCAGCTGGAGTCAGTGCTTCAAGAACCACTACGCACAGACGTATGCAAGACATGGGTTTCAGCTGTCACATTCCTTGTGTCAAGCCACTCTTGAACAACAGACAGCGTCAGAAGCGTCTCACCTGGGCTAAAGACAAAAAGGACTGGACTGCTGCTGAGTGGTCCAAAGTTATGTTCTCTGATGGAAGTAAATTTTGCATTTCCTTTGGAAATCAGGGTCCCAGAGTCTGGAGGAAGAGAGGAGAGGCACACAATCCACGTTGCTTGAGGTCCAGTGTAAAGTTTCCACAGTCAGTGATGGTTTGGGATGCCATGTCATCTGCTGGTGTTGGTCCGCTGTGTTTTCTGAGGTCCAAGGTCAACGCAGCCGTATACCAGGAAGTTTTAGAGCACTTCATGCTTCCTGCTGCTGACCAACTTTATGGAGATGCAGATTCCATTTTCCAACAGGACTTGGCACCTGCACACAGTGCTAAAGCTACCAGTACCTGGTTTAAGGACCATGGTATCCCTGTTCTTAATTGGCCAGCAAACTCGCCTGACCTTAACCCCATAGAAAATCTATGGGGTATTGCGAAGAGGAAGATGCAATATGCCAGACCCAACAATGCAGAAGAGCTGAAGGCCACTATCAGAGCAACCTGGGCTCTTATAACACCTGAGCAGTGCCACAGACTGATCGACTCCATGCCATGCCGCATTGCTGCAGTAATTCAGGCAAAAGGAGCCCCAACTAAGTATTGAGTGCTGTACATGCTCATACTTTTCATGTTCATACTTTTCAGTTGGCTAAGATTTCTAAAAATCCTTTCTTTGTATTGGTCTTAAGTGATATTCTAATTTTCTGAAATACTGAATTTGGGATTTTCCTCAGTTGTCAGTTATAATCATCAAAAAAAAAATTAAAAGAAATAAACATTTAAAATATATCAGTCTGTGTGTAATGAATGAATATAATATACAAGTTTCACTTTTTGAATGGAATTAGTGAAATAAATCAACTTTTTGATGATATTCTAATTATATGACCAGCACCTGTGTGTGTATATATGTATATTTATTATTTAAACATAAATATTAAATAGGCTACGTTTTCTTTAACCCTGTTCAACGATCGCGCCGGCGTGTCATGATGGATTTTTTCTTAATGACAGCGGAAGCAACTCGGTCATTTTTGCCCATACAGATTAGTGTAAGACAACTATTTTGCACATCAAGTTCGTACAGGGCCTCGCACCCCCCTTGCGACGGGCCTGGTTATAGTCTTACTAGTGTGCAGGTGGGGGTGGGGGTGTCTATTTTGCTCTCTTGACATTTTAGAGCGTCACCCCTTCATTGCTGTGCACTTTTTTTTCTGCACAGTGGTTGATTTGTAGTTTGTAACACCAAAAGATGCCTTGAGTTTTTGTATTTTTTCATATTTTACATTAATTTCCTATGGCTGTCATTTTTAACCATGAAGGAACCAAGTGTGACTTTTTTCCTGACCCTTTAACATATCCGATTCACGTCCAAGATTTTTGTGTTTACATAGCTAATGCAACTAAAGTCACCAAGTGTCATCCCACATTAACACGTTAATCAAATTAATTAGTTTTGTAATTAAAATGTTTATTTTGTAATTAGTATATGTGCTTGTGTGTGTAGTTTATATGCGTTTCATCTAAGATTGAAAGTCTGTTTACATTATATTACTCTGATTGATTGGCGTAGGGCTCCACTTAGGACAAGATAAGAGCGCATGAGTGAAGTACAGCCTGATGCACTGATGCACTGTTTTATACACATCTTAAGAGATATGGTGGACATTCATAGGCTTATTAAATTTGCATTATTTTCCTATGTTTTGTACATCATGAAAATCTATAAGGCTTTAGTTGTATGTGGGATATATATGACATATAGGATTGAAAATCCATAAATATTATACAATTTGTATATGCAGTTTTTGCAGCATATATGTCCTTTATAATATTCTATTGGAACATATTGTCAGGGACACAGACAGAGGTAGACAGGTAAGTGCAAAACAGGTGTTTATTTAAACAGAGGCATGGACACTGGCAAACAGTGAATGCAGGTGAGTCAATGAACAAGCACTTTGGAACAGTCACTTAGCTGGTGGATTAATAAAAGAATGTCTCTGTAGGTGAAGGATCAACGGGGAACAGAGAGCAAAAGACGGATGGAAGACGATACGGGAATCTCAGGTGAGTAACAGGTAAGGAGTCCATTGACGAGACCAGGAGTGAACATGGGGCTTATGTAGTGGTGTGCTGATGAGTGTTAACAATGGTGATAGCTTGCAGGTGCAGGTGATCGGTGAGTGAGTGCAGGTGAGGAACCAGAGGGATGCTGGGAAATGGAGTCCAGGGAAGGTGAGACAGACGGTGACTGTGACAGTACTCCCCCCTCCCGGTAGGCATGTCCTCGCGCCGTAGATGGAACAACCAGGGAGAGTGAGAGAGAGAGAGAGAACACAGTCCACTTCAACACAAGACATGTCCCCAGGCCCACTGAGCCACTGAGCCAGAAACTGCTCTCCATTTGCCCCCGAAACAAATAAATAAATAAAATAATTTGTTATTATTTACCAGTCAGTGGACAAGCGTACAGGACAAGATTACAAAAAGAAATGAACAAGTGTCCATGGCCACCTTGTTATTGTTCTCGTAAGGACAGTGAGGATCATCATAAACTTTATCCCGTCGTTGAGCTGAAGGAATGGAGACGGAAGCCATTGCCTTCCCGCTGCAGAGTATATCTTCTCTGAAGGAACTGACAAAATCTTCCGCCTTTTGAGGAGAGTCGAACATCATCTGCTCACCTTTGTGCTGTAGTTTAATTGCCGCCGGATAGATGAGGAAGGCCTGGAGACGAGTGCTTTCATCTTCAAGACTGGATTAAAGCTCTTTCTCTTGGTAGTTGTGGCTCTCCAGGTTTCTGTAAGGCTAAACGATCACCATCATACACTCCACTGCTGGTTTTACAGTTTATTCTGACTTCTTGTCCTGGTGGAACTGCTGTTATTGATGGACTCTGAGTTACAGTGATCTGTCCTCTACACTCTGAAAGAAAGAAAAAAGAAAAGAAAGTTAAATATATTTCACATTTTAAAAGAAATTATGAATCATTATGAATATTTTACCACAAACCTTGAGCAAACAGTGTGAGAGTCCAGATGAAGAAGGTGATTTTGTTCATTGTTGTTCTTTTGTCTTGTGTGATGATGAAGATTGTGTTCTGTTCTGCTCTCAGTCATGAAGTGTTAAACTCACAGCACTATAAACACTCTCAGAGCACTGAAGCATGTGTGACAATGCAAAGTGACTCTCTCTATTTAAATCATTATCCTGAAGACTGCAGCTCACTCTCAAAAGACATTTCAAAGACAATTCCCAAAATAAACATTTCATTGCATGGTATTCCAAGGAGAAGCAGGTTTAAAATTCATTGTCAATGTTTTTTCTCTCACCCAGCATTCATATGTGGAGTCTATGGACCCCCTAAAGGGAACATGGGACAAACAAATATGAGATGGAAGGAATAACAATACTTTTGCGTTACCCCGAGAAATTTTGCGTTCGCTCACAAAACCTTCTGAGCTGTTTGCAGGCGAATGCAAAAGCATTGACTTATTTTTATTTTTTTCTCCCATCATATTTTTTTCCTTCACCATGTCCCTTTAGGGGCTCCAAAGAATTGACAAGCTTGAAATACATTGTTTATAAAGTCTGATTTAACTTCTTGTTTCTCATTGATAGTCTGCATAAAGGATTATAACAAAAAGACAAAAGTTGTATCTGTTATATTTTAATAAAATTCAACACCTGGGATATTAGGTGCCCAAAGTTGATGAAACACTCATAAATAAATGACAAAGAATAAGCATATTGTATCTTCTCTTCCCAAAGTCTTCAGAAGTGAATGACACCTGAAGCCAGACACATTCAATTTACAAATGGCCGAGCTGCTCTTATGTTAAAAACAAGGTGGATAAAGACTATAATGTTTGTCTCATTGGTTTAGTGTCCAAACCTGCTCCTGAAGGGCCTGTAGAGTTCAGCTCCACGTCTACACTATCACTGACTTGTGCTGGAGGGGCGACAGATAAGAAAGTGGGACTCTAATGGAGACAAAGTCCACTTTCTGCTCTGACAATTCACCCATTCCTGAATTATGAGGGAAGTATATTAATATCCCCTCCATACTTAATGCACTGGAGGAAGGTGACAGATAAGAGAGTGGGGCGATAATGTCAACTCACCCTGCTGAAAAATCCAGCATAAATCAGCATGAATGCCATGTTGGTCCAGACTGGTTTAGTGCTGGTCTAACTGGTCAAGAAAAACTGTGCTGGTGTAGCTGGTCCACAGCACTCCCACTTCCCATGCTGGCCCTATCCACCTTATTCCTGACTAGCCTACTGCGTTTCAAATTATGGGTTGCACTTCCGGTTTGGGGAACTTCCGTTTAAAAAGACTGAAACGAATCATTTCAAATCATAAGGTTGCCCTACAAATAAAGCTTATCTGTCAGTTTGACTGAATGAGCTGTCAATTTTTCTTTCATGTTTTATATTCAGACATCATGAGAATTACGTAACGCTTGGTATTTTAACGTAACATGTTATAACGAATATCTATGGCAAGAGCTCTTTTCAGTCGCTGCTTTCTATCCTCGTGATTATTTTCTTTTGTCCCTTTGCATGCCGCTGTAATAGTATGAAAAAGGACAACATATACTGCACATTTGTGGTCTGTTCTCCCGATATAATGTACGATATATCCCATTAATAATTCACTGGAATGAACGAAGAATCTCTCGTTTTTCTCCTCAAAGCCTCACGTCTCTTTCCAGGTTTGTTTTCACAGGTAAATACAATTTATTATCTGTAAAAATGATGGAAATCACTTTGAAATAGTATCACGCAATGCTGAAGTTCATGGACATTTTTATTAAGGCAACGTATATTACATAATACAGATATATATCACTAAAGTTATATTTAACCCGTCCGTTATTTCTGTGGAAAGAATCACGCTTTTTCATGGCCTGTTGAAAGTACCTTGTTGATGCTTTTACACTTTTAAATGTCCTTTTAATGTTTGTTGGTTGAAGTGTGTGTAGAAAAATGTCATCTCATTGTACCCAGTTTAAAAAAAAAATAAATAAAAAAAAAAGTATTATTGCTTTCATAGAGCGAGCCTTTCACTGACTGTTTACAGCTTAACGGAAGTTACACCCATAGTTCGCACAAAGCGTCATGGGGTCTAAGAATAAGGTGGATACCAAAATCTATTTAAAATACATTTATTTCAAACTAAGTATCCTTCAAATCCGTTAACATATTTATTGACATATCATTTAGAACTTACTGATATAAAATTATAATTAAACTTTTTTTGTAGTATTTATTTATTGCACAATGCACATTTCTTAAAGGGGTGGTTGATTATGATTTGACTTTTTTAACTTTAGTTAGTGTGTAATGTTGCTGTTTGAACATAAACAACATCTGCAAAGTTACGATGCTCAAAGTTCAAAGCAAAGGGAGATATTTTCTTTTAAAGAATTCTGTTTAAGGACTACAACAAACGGCTGGTAGGGACTACAACGAGCTTCTTCCTGGATTGGTGACTAACCCTACAATTTACGTAAACCCCGCCCCTGAGAACACACAACAAAGGGGGAGAGGCCATGTTATTGCAATACAGTACATAACACAAATGAAATAGCATGTCATAAAAGCAAGGTGATAACATGACAAGGGTAACACTTTAGAAGTTGCTCTTAATTCATTGAAGAACAAGACCAGGGATAAATGCTTTCTAGCCAAAAATGTGAAGAAACCGAAGAGAGCAGAGGTTAACTTTTGCCCTGCTAATCCAACTGGAGAAACAGATGAAAGCCTTGAAAAATGATGTGAGCTACTGACTGATTTCGGATCAGTAGTAAAAGAAAAGTTGTCTAAAACGTTCGCCTACACAAGGAGAAATGTGGTACAGAACAGTCCAGTTTTTTGAGGACTGCACTCTTTCAGATTGAAGAGGTAAGGTCATATTTACTCTTCTCTCATTTACTCTTCATTTGTGCTACAGTTGATGCTCTCCTCATCATGTGTTATAGGGATACTCCACACAAAAAGGAAAATTCTTGCATTTACTCACTCATGTCATCCCATATGTAAATGTCTTTCTTTCTTCAGAGGAACACAAACATTTTTAAAGAAATAATTCCTCTCTGTGAGTCCATATAATGCAAGTGGATGGGACCTCTAGAGTTGATAAAGGTCATTTCTGTTGAAAAGGTAGAAACTACTGCTACAACCACACAAAACCAACACAATGGTAATTCCCAGTTAATGAATCAATGTCTTTTGAAGCTAAATCAACTGCGGATCTATAGATTTCCATCATGATTTTGTGTGGTTGTAGAAGTGTTTCTACCTTTTCAGATAGGTGTGGAGGGGGCGGGTTTTAATTGTGCTCTTGTTTGGTGGAATATAAAAGCGTCAGTATTGACATTATGCAGAAGTGCGTCTGCCTAGCGTCAGTGACGGAGTTACAGGATTTCCGTGTGAATGTCCGAGAGGTAGGAGTATTCAGCCGTGATGTGGGCTGTTTGTTTGTGCCATGCAGGGTTACATTATTTCATTGTAGTGTGGATTGAGGAGCATTTGTGGGATGCTTTTAGTGATGGCTTTTTCCATGGAAATGCATTCTATCTACCATGGAGTTCCCTGTGTTATGGGAGTCGCCATTTGACAGACATTTCTACTATGGGTTTGGTTGCTTATTAGTGACCTAGCTAGTGATCCTTACTCTTGGAGTGTGTTGTATTTACACAGTTAATGTCTGAGCCAATGCAAGAGATGTTGCAGCGGTCTTTGGTTTCCCTTTAAACTGCTGCTTGGATGTCTGCCGTTCATGTTTGCTTCACCATAGATGACTGCTTGGACATCGAATTGTGTTCTCGTGGCCGTTATATTGTTTCTGGGACCAATCTTTGGAGCTGTGTGAGATACACCTGGTGCTTTACTCCTAATTTTAAACGTTCGTATGTATCAACTCAAATCAAAGTCTTGAGGGGGTGTACAGCGGGCAGTTATCCACCAGTGAGTTTTTTGTTTTTTTGTTTTTCTCAGTCTTTTGGGATTGATTTGTTTTTTCTTGTTCTAACTGTATTGTGATCGATTTGTTAATTTGTGTTCTTTTTTGTATTTAGTTATTTTGAATTTTCTTGTGGTTCATTTAGTTTGTAAACCAGGTTGCTCCTGCTGTCTGACGCAGCGCCCCATTGACTGCATAGAACAGGTTTGGTTGTTGTTGTGTTTTTGTTTGTTTTTTGGAGGCACATGTCGAGCTGATTAAAGTCTTTTACAGATATATGTACAAATATTGTGTAAAGTGTGTGTTTGTTTGTGTTTTACTTTGTGTTTAATTTCCCCTTCGGAATTGGATGGCCAGCGCTGTAGGAGGATCCAATGCCCTGTTTGCCTTGACACGTTCAAGACCTGATTGATCTTTGTGGGTCTAAATGCAGTGAATTTTGGCCTTCACTCTGTAACTGAAGGTATTTTCACATGTAACGTGTCAGTCATGGTCTCGGCTGGAAAGAGATTGACGGATCTGAACGGACACAATCAATGTCTTGATGGTGCCTGGGAGTTTCAATGTTTACACATTTAGGGGAAATAAACCTATGAATGGCATACTAAGAGTAGTCAATGAACAATAAACTGGGTTAAGAGAATGTATTTAAATCTTATATATTACATTTACCTTTAAAGTGTTTAGAAACTTTGTTAAACATTGTCATTGTGTTGTTTGTGATCCTCCATCAGCAGCTGCAGTATCTCTCAGCTGTATCAGTGCATCACTGTGACGTCTGACTGACCGAGGTTTTTGTACCACTCTTTATCACTGTGTGAACACCCAGTTACTGTTGATGCTGTGTTCACTCAGACAGTAATAATCTCCTGTATCTTCAGTCTGGACTCCACTGATGGTCAGAGTAAAATCACTGCCATAGTCAGATCCACTGCCACTGAATCTAGATGGAGTTCCTGACTGAAGGCTTCTTATGTAATAAATGAGGAGTTTAGGAGCTTCTCCAGGTTTCTGCTGATACCAAGACACACAGTCATTACAGCCAGAAATCGGCTGACTGGTTTTACAGCTGATTGTAACAGTTTCTCCTTGTTTGATGGATTTTATTGTTGGATTCTGAGTCACTGTCACTTGTCCCCAGCTCTCTGAAATTAACATATTTTAGTCATTAATGGTTATTGGACTGTAAATGTGTCACATCCATGCCTTCCCGGACTCCGTTTCCCAGTATCCTCCTTGTTCCACTCCTGTTTTTACTTCCCTCATCAGCCTTCCCGCCATTTCCCTGGATTCCCTGCACCTGTTGTCTTTGTCAGCACTCCCTTTAAGTTGGACTCACTCCCTGCACTCCTTTGTCAGTTCTAACGTTATCCTAAATGTGTATGGTTGTGTTTCTTGCTCCTTTGTTGATTAAATACCCTTATTATTGTGGATTTCTGTATTCGCCTCGTCTCTACTACACCAACACGTAACAGAAGAACTGACCAAACCGCTGGAAATCTACATTTCAAGATGGGCTTATTCTTCATCTCCGAGATCCCTGTGTCTCCCATGCCTCCAAAGCCAGCTACAGCGTCGGATCGCCTTTGTGGGTGCCGGCAGGACGGTCGCTCGCTGGAGAGGTATGTGGAGGAGTTTGTCGAGCTTGCTTATTTGGCGAATTGGCCAGATGCCTGTTTGAACGCCTGTTTTCTGGCGGGGCTGGACGAGGACACGATCCGTTTTAAAGAACCTGCCTGCTATTTTTCCCTAGTTGAAGCAATTAATCTGATTTTGTTCCTAAATTGTTCTGATTTTGTCATTGAGGAGGTTCTTGATAAGTCGTGTGATCCTCGTCCAGTTCGCCGCTTCCCTCCGCCTGCCCCTCCAGTGAGCATTCCCCTGGTGTCCTGCCGGACCCAAAACCCCAGAAGGCCGAAGAAAGATCCTCTGCTGGGCCTAAACAGCCCCAATCTCCTGAGTTTTCTAACGCCAAGCAGCCCAAAACACCAATAATTGTGGAAGAAGAATGGTTGATAGACTTTTGGACTGAAATTACTCCAAGTCCCCTCTTCCACGCTCCATACTTCCACGAGCTCGATCCATGTTCCCATGAGCCCTCTCCCGCTGCCAACGAGCCCTCTCCCGCTGCCAACGAGCCCTCTCCCGCTGCCAACGAGCCCGCTCCACGTGCTCCCGAGCCCGCTCCAGCAGCCCCAGGGCCCGCTCCAGCAGCCCCAGGGCCCGCTCCAGCAGGCTGTACCCCTGAGCATGTGTATGGTTGTGTTTCTTGCTCCTTCGTTGATTAAATACCCTTATTATTGTGGATTTCCGTATTCGCCTCGTCTCTACTACACCAACACGTAACAAAATGAGATGTGGTTGTTTATTTTGCAAGATATTTATACAAGATATTTACCCTGAATGCAGAGAGTCAGAGTCCAGATGAAGAAGGTGATTGTGTTCATTGTTGTTCTTTTGTCTTGTGTGACGATGAAGATTGTGTTCTGTTCTGCTCTCAGTCATGAAGTGTTAAACTCACAGCACTATAAACACTCTCAGAGCACTGAAGCATGTGTGACAATGCAAAGAAGTGGGCAGGATTTACAACAGCGTGTGCTGCTAACAAACTAATAAACTCTCTACATATAAGATTTGGTATTTCAGTGGTCTACTTTAGACATTCTACTGACTGTAACTTTACAACTACATGTCAACTTATTCTACTTACCCGAATCCAAACCTAACAGTCTACTAATACAGGTGCTGGTCATATAATTAGAATATCATCAAAAAGTTGATTTATTTCACTAATTCCATTCAAAAAGTGAAACTTGTATATTATATTCATTCATTACACACAGACTGATATATTTCAAATGTTTATTTCTTTTAATTTTGATGATTATAACTGACAACTAAGGAAAATCCCAAATTCAGTGTCTCAGAAAATTAGAATATTATTTAACCCTCTACCGCGTGGTGTTGCCATATGGCAACATACTCTTTGCGTTCATTTCCTTGCCACTGTTTCTTGAAGAGAACATTCTCGTTTTTTTTTTGTTGGTAAGAGAAGACCTTAGTTTAGCCAATGATGTGCTTTGGTTAAGTCACATGACATGCAATTTTTTTCTGTGGCGTGATTTCTGTCAGACTGCCGTCTCTTGTCGGTAGTTGCTGAAAGCAAACTAAAACGTCAGTAACAAACAAGGACCCGCCCATGTCACATTCACAAAAAAATTGGTAACATCATCTCAGGTAAGTTATGATGACATATTCACCACTCAAAAAAATTATGAAAATGGTTTTTGGTAAATCGATAAAATGTCTGTGTTGCCATATGGCAACACTGTGCAATAATGGAATGACATTATTGTAATAGGTTAGCTAGCTAGCAAAGGTCAGCTGCAGTCTGTTAAGCTGTAACAATAACAATATTAATGCTAGTGATATAAATGTTGATTAGTTGTATGTTAAGGACTGCCATGGCATTTGTATTATGGATTAAATCAACATCGGAGACCTGCCTGCTCACCACCACAGCCAGTACTACTGGCCCAGACCTACCACTGGTCTACCATGGTGTCTCAAAAAGGCAGGTGCAAGTGGCTGTAAGTGTATTGTTAGGGTGAAGTGCACCAAATGTGATGTGTACCTGTGCCTCACCTCTTAAAAAAATGCTTTTTGAAGTTTTGTACAGAAAAAAAGGTGAGGTTTCAAGGATTATGGGGGGTTCATGTTCATAATCTTCCTCTCATAAGATTGCATAATGTTGAATTTTCATGAACTGCAATGTTTTTGGTGTTATGTCAATGTTTTATGATACATGATGAACAGTATTATATTTATTTTTAACTGTCTAAATTTGCAATTTAAGTAATATTCATGAAAAACGTAATGAAATTCAAAGAATATAAAGCATTATCCAGCAAAAGA
The DNA here is from genome assembly GCF_019924925.1 of Ctenopharyngodon idella. Lineage (NCBI taxonomy): Eukaryota > Metazoa > Chordata > Actinopteri > Cypriniformes > Xenocyprididae > Ctenopharyngodon > Ctenopharyngodon idella. The sequence goes on along the minus strand of NC_067243.1, from coordinate 28,822,476 downwards.
GAATGGAATAAATAAAAGCACACGATGTTGAAAAATATGTATAAGGTGTTGTTTATAATTACTGCTAAAGCTTATAACAGCACCAATTGATTCAATACAAACAACATTTCTGAGGAAAAATATTAACTATATACACTTACACTTATTCTAAGTTATTTCCAATATTGTACATTGTTGCCATATGGCAACATATAATAAAGTACCTTAAAATAATATTTTTTTTCCAAAAAAATTTTTTACAGCACTTCAAGTTAAGCCATTATAAGAAAAGAAAAAGAGTCAAATATTTTTCTTCTATAGATTTATCATAATGCGTGTGGTAGAGGGTTAATACTTAATTGGGGCTCCTTTTGCCTGAATTACTGCAGCAATGTGGCGTGGCATGGAGTCAATCAGTCTGTGGCACTGCTCAGGTGTTATAAGAGCCCAGGTTGCTCTGATAGTGGCCTTCAGCTCTTCTGCATTGTTGGGTCTGGCATATCGCATCTTCCTCTTCACAATACCCCATAGATTTTCTATGGGGTTAAGATCAGGCAAGTTTGCTGGCCAATTAAGAACAGGGATACCATGGTCCTTAAACCAGGTACTGGTAGCTTTGGCACTGTGTGCAGGTGCCAAGTCCTGTTGGAAAATGAAATCTGCATCTCCATAAAGTTGGTCAGCAGCAGGAAGCATGAAGTGCTCTAAAACTTCCTGGTATACGGCTGCGTTGACCTTGGACCTCAGAAAACACAGTGGACCAACACCAGCAGATGACATGGCACCCCAAACCATCACTGACTGTGGAAACTTTACACTGGACCTCAAGCAACATGGATTGTGTGCCTCTCCTCTCTTCCTCCAGACTCTGGGACCCTGATTTCCAAAGGAAATGCAAAATTTACTTTCATCAGAGAACATAACTTTGGACCACTCAGCAGCAGTCCAGTCCTTTTTGTCTTTAGCCCAGGCGAGACACTTCTGACGCTGTCTGTTGTTCAAGAGTGGCTTGACACAAGGAATGCGACAGCTGAAACCCATGTCTTGCATACGTCTGTGCGTAGTGGTTCTTGAAGCACTGACTCCAGCTGCAGTCCACTCTTTGTGAATCTCCCCCACATTTTTGAATGGGTTTTGTTTCACAATCCTCTCCAGGGTGCGGTTATCCCTATTGCTTGTACACTTTTTTCTACCACATCTTTTCCTTCCCTTCGCCTCTCTATTAATGTGCTTGGACACAGAGCTCTGTGAACAGCCAGCCTCTTTTGCAATGACCTTTTGTGTCTTGCCCTCCTTGTGCAAGGTGTCAATGGTCGTCTTTTGGACAACTGTCAAGTCAGCAGTCTTCCCCATGATTGTGTAGCCTACAGAACTAGACTGAGAGATCATTTAAAGGCCTTTGCAGGTGTTTTGAGTTAATTAGCTGATTAGAGTGTGGCACCAGGTGTCTTCAATTATGAACCTTTTCACAATATTCTAATTTTCTGAGATGCTGAATTTGGGATTTTCCTTAGTTGTCAGTTATAATCATCAAAATTAAAAGAAATAAACATTTGAAATATATCAGTCTGTGTGTAATGAATGAATATAACATACAAGTTTCGCTTTTTGAATGGAATGAAATAAATCAACTTTTGGATGATATTCTAATTATATGACCAGCACCTATGTATGTGTGTATATATATATATATATATATATATATATATAAAAAATATTATTTTTTAATTTCATCTATGTTGATTATGAAAAGTGAAGAGCATGAGCTGTTATGGCCTTGTTGATCCGGAGCGTTGAGCTGAAGTTAGTGGAGTCATCGATGTAGTTTGTGGTGTAATCTGAAGAAAAGATTAACAAAACTGTTAATTCAGAGGAATCGGTGAGTTGTGGATTTATTTTCATATATGTGATGAATTATAACAGTGTGTTGTATTCCTATGTGTGTTAAAATGAAGTGATATGTTCATTGTAGGTGAAGTATGGCATACGTTGTAAATGAACGTTAAATGTTGGTGTGAAGAGTGAATACTGTTGAAACAGAGTTAAAAATGAGTTTTCTAAAAATGTTATCCTGTGTGTACAGGCCAGTTTTTGTTGTATGTGTCGAAGTTTTTCTGCTGTGATTTACATGCATGGTGTGGATTCATCAAGCCACGCTGATGTCAGATGCATTGTAGTGTCTCTGAGGAAAAAATCAATTCATTCACTGCTTTAGGAGAGGAAGAATTGTCTAAACTTGTTAAATCATCAAAATCAACAACATGTATGTTAGACCCTATACCGACTAAGCTATTGAAAGAAATGCTTCCAGAGGTCATAGATCCTCTTCTTAATATCGTCAATTCATCTTTATCACTAGGATACGTACCAAAAACTTTTAAGCTGGCTATTATTAAACCTCTTATTAAAAAAACACAACTTGATCCTAGAGAATTAGTCAATTATAGGCCGATCTCAAATCTCACTTTTCTGTCAAAAATACTAGAAAAGGCAGTATCATCACAATTATGTTCCTTTTAGAAAGAAATGGTATCTGTGAGGATTTCCAGTCAGGATTTAGACCGTACCATAGTACTGAGACTGCTCTCATTAGAGTTACTAATGATTTGCTCTTATCATCAGATTGTGGTTGTATCTCTCTATTAGTGTTACTGGATCTTAGTGCTGCATTTGACACTATTGATCACAATATTCTTTTAAATAGACTCGAAAATTATGTTGGCATTAGTGGAATTGCATTGTCATGGTTCAAATCATACTTATCTGACCGTTATCAGTTTGTAGTAGTAAACGAAGACATGTCATATCGATCACAAGTTCAATATGGAGTACCACAAGGCTCAGTACTAGGACCGTTGCTGTTCACTCTGTACATGCTACCCTTGGGAGATATCATTAGGAAGCATGTCATTAGTTTTCACTGTTACGCTGATGATACTCAGCTCTATATTTCTTCGCACCCTGACGAAACTTACCAATTCACAAAATTAACGGAATGCATAGCTGATATAAAAAATTGGATGACCAGTAATTTCCTACTACTAAATTCAGAAAAAACAGAGATTCTAATTTTAGGACCAAAAACTTCTTCACGTAATAACCTAGAATACTGTCTAACACTTGATGGCTGCTCTGTTAAGTCTTTGTTGTCAGTTAGGAACCTGGGTGTGCTCTTTGATACCAATCTTTCATTTGAAGGCCATGTTACTAGCATCTGTAAAACCGCATTCTTCCATCTTAAAAATATATCTAAACTACGACATATGCTCTCAATGACAAATGCAGAACAGTTAGTTCATGCGTTCATGACCTCAAGGCTAGATTACTGTAACGCTCTACTGGGTGGTTGTTCTGCTCGCCTGATAAATAAACTACAGCTCGTACAAAATGCAGCAGCTAGAGTTCTTACTAGAACCAGGAAGTATGACCATATTAGCCCAGTTCTGTCAACACTGCATTGGCTTCCTGTTAAACATCGTATAGATTTTAAAATCTTGCTAATTACTTACAAAGCACTAAATGGTTTAGCTCCCCAGTACCTGAGCGAGCTCCTGATTCATTATAGTCCTTCACGTCTATTGCGATCTCAGAATTCAGGCCAGCTGATAATACCTAGAATATCAAAATCAACTGCAGGCGGTAGATCCTTCTCCTATTTGGCACCTAAACTCTGGAACAATCTTCCTAGCATTGTTCGGGAAGCAGACACACTATGTCAGTTTAAATCTAGACTAAAAACGCATCTCTTTAACCTGGCATACACATAACACATTACCAATTTATATTTTCAAATCTGTTAAAGGATTATTAGGCTGCATAAATTAGGTCAGCTGGAGCCGGGAAAAATTCCTATAACATAACTTCCTATAACTCATTACATCAGAAGAAGAATGGCATCTACGCTAATATTAGTCTTTCTGTTTATCCCGAGGTTCACCGTAGTCAACCGGATCCGGGCCGTATCCAGGTGAGACCAAGGACCTGCACCTTGACACGACCACAACGCAGCCCTGACGTATCAGCAGAGATTGAGTCAACTAGATCATCCACTGTGAGGGCCTCATCGACACGACAGCCACGACACAGTTCCTCAACAACCGTCCATACCGGCGTGATCCTCAATACGATCCTCAATTGGATGGAACTGGAATAAATACTTTTAATGTTGCGATCCTATTGGACTTATGATAGCAACCTGAATTGTAACAAAGCACTGTTGGCCAGAGGAGAACTGGCCCCCCGACTAAGCCTGGTTTCTCCCAAGGTTTTTTTCTCCATTTTAACACCAATTTGCCACTCGTCTGCCACCTGATGTCACCTGATGGAGTTTGGGTTCCTTGCCGCTGTCGCCTCTGGCTTGCTTAGTTGGGGACACTTGACATTTGACTTGACATTTGATATTCAACAGTGCTTTGATCTGCCTGCATTGACACTATTCTTTAAGAGCTGCTGTGCAGCCAAATAATGTACCAGTTATCAATGTAAAGCTGCTTTGACACAATCTACATTGTAAAAAGCGCTATATAAATAAAGGTGACTTGACTTGACTTGACTTGATGGAAAAGAAAGGTGGCGAGTCCCCCAGACTGAATTTGAATCTTCTTATCTTCTTATCCACTTAGTGGTATCATCACTTTTCTCCTTTTAAACTCTGATGGATCGCTGTCTCTTTTTTTCACATATAAAAGTTTTACTAGAAGGGTAAATATGCCAAAAAGATTTTTTTCTATGGACTGTCTGGGTTACATTATTTTTTTGCATTATCATTATTTTTCTGTAACTCTGACTGCATGTGCTGAAAAAAAATTGAGAAATAATATTTTATAAAAACCTTTAAAATTGCCAGAGCAGTAAGATAACACCAGTGACAAAAACATGGCGGTCTTTAAATAAATGTACAAAAAAAAAAAAAAATCATTAAGCTGTCATTTATGTGTATTCATAAAGTCAAAGGGTAATCTAATAATGTGGTCTAAGTTTAAATGTTAGAAAAAAAATACATTTTAAGACATCTTGCCATACCAAAAGTGGACGGTTCTGTAGAATGACCCTACAACTGGGTGATCACAGAATGAGTAGCAGTAGTAGTGTTCTGTCACACACAGACAGCCCAATCAATTCATCATAGAACAAAATTACCATCCAATCACAATTTGTTATCAGAGCCCATCCACTCGGAGACACGTTTAGTTGTATACTGTAAACCGCTATTTTTTTTTTAGAGTGGATAAATCTGAAAAAGACACCCTTGTGTTTTTGTGTGTACAGCCAATCCGTATATTTAGTGAAACGATGGTGTCATCACCCCACATCTCAACCCTAGTCAGACATCGCTACGTCACGTAACAACAGCAACAACAATAACAATAGCGGATTACATGCTTGTGTTCGTGCTTGATAACTAAGTTTTAAGCGCAGCTTTGAATCAAGAATCTGTGTATTTAAACCCTGAGTTCTCCTCTGTTCCTGGTCTTCTATTGAAGTAATGTTTGTTTCATTAAAGGTATCTTCATTGTGCATTCTGCTCTTTTTGGATCGTTTATACATGCTAACTGTGACAATATCCTATATTTCTCATTCATTCTTTTATCATGTGCTGATATAACACTGTTTAAAGAAATATATTTCATGAGTTGTGAAAACTGCTACATTCCTCCAAAGCACAAAAGTACATGATTTAAATAGAGAGAGTCACTTTGCATTGTCACACATGCTTCAGTGCTCTGAGAGTGTTTATAGTGCTGTGAGTTTAACACTTCATGACTGAGAGCAGAACAGAACACAATCTTCATCATCACACAAGACAAAAGAACAACAATGAACAAAATCACCTTCTTCATTTGGACTCTCACATTGTTTGCTCAAGGTTTGTGTAATGCAGCTCCACAATTATTCTCTTGAAATATTAAATGTTTATAATTTTAGATATTTTTTTTAGAATTTATAATTGTATCATTATTATTATTTTCTTCTTCTTGTTGTTCTTTCTTTCAGAGTGTAGAGGACAGTACACTGTAACTCAGAGTCCATCAATAACAGCAGCTCAACCAGGACAAGAAGTCAGAATAAACTGTAAAACCAGCAGTGCAGTGTATGGTGGTAATCATTTAGCCTGGTACTTACAGAAACCTGGAGAAGCTCCTAAACTCCTCATATATGCAGCATCAAGCCGTTATACTGGAACTCCATCTAGATTCAGTGGCAGTGGATCTGACAGTGATTTCACTCTGACCATCAGTGGAGTCCAGACTGAAGATACAGGAGATTATTACTGTCAGAGTTGGCACTATCCAAACAGTGAATATGTGTTCACACAGTGATAAAGAGTGGTACAAAAACCTCGGTCAGTCAGACGTCACAGTGATGCACTGATACAGCTGAGGGATACTGCAGCTGCTGATAGAGGATCTCAAACAACACAATGGTGTATCAAACCTTTCAGAAACATTATTTATTTATTTTGATGTACTAAGCATGTAACATAATCTTTATATTATATAAATGTTAGTTGTGCTTGGACCTCCAAAACTTGCCACTACAATGTAATCTAACTGCAGGAAAGTCAGTCACATTAATTGCACTTCCATGCTTCATCACTAGATGGCGTGTCTGTTACATAACTGAGTTCCCTATCTGTCGGTCACTTTGACGTTGTGTCGACGTGATGACACTAGTGTAGTGTTTCTCAACCTTTTTTACTAGATGGCCTCCTTCTCCAAATCAATAATGCAGTGCCCCCCTAAGATGCCTGACATTTCCTCTTATACTGTACTTCCACAGCAAAGAGAGAAAAGTGTTTGTATTTAAGCCTTTTTATTAACAAAACATTTGTTTGCTTTCTTATTCTTGTACTGCATGTTTTGTAATATTCTTTAATATTCTTTTTGGAAACATAATTGGTAAATTAAAGCTATGCTTTATAACTTAAAAGAAATTCCTCTGCTAAATTATAATACTCTGATGTTACCCAGGTCGAGTGATTGTTGGACTAAGATTAGTATACACAGATTAGTATACGCCTTGTTTGTATATCCATCGTGATGGACAAAACAAGCCGTATAATTTAATAAAATAACACATATTATAAAGAAACTTCATTCATTTAATGGTATTAGATGATTTGATATTGAACAACTTCAATAAAACATTTGCATTTTGCCCCCTGGCGTCGACATCCGAGGCAGAAGGTACCCCTTTTATGTCGCTTTTCAACGTAGATGGCTGTCCGATACACTTCAATGTAAATCCCTTATCTTTGGTTCCCTTTTGATACTTCACTCGTACTGCGTATGGGGAAAAGTCTCCTTTTCCTTGATGCTGAATCCTTTTTCAATAGCGCAGTGTAACTGCACGGCTATTGGTTCAACCTGGAAAACTTTTTGAACCAATGACGGCACGGCGTAGCTGCGCAAGCCTATGGTGATGCAGCGCGCAAAAGTCCGCCAAAATGGGCGGGGCGACTGGCTATATAAGCAAGAATTTCACCATAGGATTTCAGATCTCTTTCTCTTTCAGCGACGACGACGCTTCTCTTCGCTGGAACGCCTTCGCCTGCTGGAACGAGCTCTCCCGCCATTGAAGAGGCACCACAGCGGACCAGCTGAGATTGCCAAACGCCTGCTCCTTCTACCTCCCAGGCAGCGCCCCCTAAGGAGCAGCGCCAGCAAGCCCGTCCCGCCAAGCGCTCTACCTTCCTGGCCAAGGATTGTGCTGGACCCAACGCCTCCGAAGTCTTCCTGATCACACAGGAAAGAAGAGGAAGGGGCAAAGTCCCACCGCGGCTGGACCACCCTGAAAGCTCACATGTTTAGTTCCCCTGCCACCCCCTTCAGTTCCGGGTGTTGGGGACAAAGTTTTTGTTCTGCGACCTGGGTCCACTGCTGTTGCGCCCACGCAAAACGCCGTTGTTATGGCGAACACTATAAAAAATTTATACTTTCAAAAAAAGAGCAAACTTCCTCTTACACACTTATCAGTGCACAGGCCCCTACACAGCGGTCTGTCATCCGACGTCATTCAACCCCTTGTAACGTGGGCCGAGGCCTGGCAGGCCATCCCTGGGGTGTCAAAGTGTCAAAGGGTGTTGGGGATAATAAATCAAGGCTACTCACTGCAGTTCGCCCGAAGACCCCCGCGCTTCAGCGGGGTGCTTCCCACTTTGGTAAATCCGGACAACGCTCATGTCCTCTGCACCGAAGTGGTGACTCTGTTAGGGAAGGGAGCCATATAAATAGTTCCCCCCTCAGAGAGCAAATCGGGGTTCTACAGCCGTTATTTCCTTGTCCCCAAGAAAGATGGTGGTCTCAGACCCATCTTAGATCTCAGACTCCTGAACCTCTCCCTCATGAGACGGAAGTTCAAGATGTTAATGTTGAAACAGATCCTCACGCAGATTTGCCCTCGAGGACTGGTTCTTCTCGCTGGATCTGAAAGATGCTTACTTTCACATCCAGATAGCCCCCCATCACAGATGATTCTTGAGGTTTGCATTCGAGGGCGTGGCTTACCAGTATACAGTCCTTCCCTTCGGGCTGTCTCTAGCTCCTCGCACTTTTACGAAGTGCATGAATGCGGCGCTTTCCCCTCTGAGACAGATGGGAATCCGGGTTCTGAATTACCTCGACGACTGGCTCATTTTGGCCCAGTCACGAACCGAGCTAGACCATCACAGATCCGTGCTCCTCAGCCACTTTGAGTGCCTAGGACTCAGGGTCAACTTTGCCAAGAGCTCACTGCTCCCCAACCAACGTATTACGTTCCTGGGTGCAGTTTTCGACTCAGTCCGAATGACGGCTGTAGTCTCACCAGAGCGCGCCCTGGCAATTCAGCAGCTTCCGTCAGGAACAAAGCCTGTTTCCCTCTGAAGTTTTTCCAGAGGATGCTAGGGCTGATGGCTTCAGCCTCCCAAGTTTTGCAGCTCGGCCTTCTGCGGATGTGGCCTCTGCAATACTGGCTGAAGCTCCGGGTCCCACCTCATGCTTGGCGGCATGGCCGCCTTCACGTCAAGGTCAGTCGAGCCTGTGTAGCAGCCCTGAAAGCTTGGACGAACCCTGTTTGGTTCAGTCGTGGAGTACCCCTAGAGGCGGTTTCCAGAAGGACGGTGCTCTCGACAGATGCGTCCAAATGGGGTTGGGGCGCTCTGTGCGAGGGCAGACCAGCCTTCGGCTCGTTGTCTCACGAGGAGAGCCATCTCCACATCAACTGCCTCGAGATGCTGGCAGTGAGTCAAGCCCTTCACTCCTTCCAGGCGATCCTGAAGGGGTGCCACGTCTTAGTCCAATTGGACAGCATGACAGTGGTGTCCTACATAAATCACCAGGGCGGCCTTTCGTCCAGCCGCCTCTGCGCACTGGCAAAGCGCCTCTTGGAATGGGCATTACCTAGGCTGCGGTTGCTCAAAGCGATGCACATACCGGGCAGAACGAATCTGGGAGCAGATATGCTATCTCGGAGCAATGTCCCCTCGGACGAGTGGATGCTCCACCCCCAGATGGTTCTCAGAATCTGGGAGATCTTCGGGAAGGCAGAGGTCGACCTCTTCGCCTCAGAAGACAACTCTCATTGCCCAACCTATTTTTCGAAGGACACAGATGCGCTGGCCCACAACTGGCCTAGCCTCCTTCTTTACGCTTTTCCCCCGATCACTCTGATCCCCCAGGTCCTGGTGGCCCCACTCTGGAGGAGCCAAGTTTGGTCCTCGGAGCTATTCAGGCTTTCCACGAAAGCCCCATGGCTGATCCCCCTGAGACGGGACCTCCTCTCTCAGGCAAACAGGACAATCTGGCATCCAAAGCCAGAACTCTGGGCTCTGCACCTATGGTCCCTCGATGGGAGCCTTTAAACCTCCCCGGGGACATGCTAAATACCGAGAGCCCCGTCTACGAGACGCCTCTATGCCCAGAAGTGGTCAGGCTTCGTTGACTGGTGCTCGGCACAAAACGAAGACTCTGTTGAGTGTGACGTATCTCCGATACTGTCATTCCTCCAGGAGTGTCTGGACAAGGGCCTCACCCCTTCCACGCTCAAGGTGTACGTAGCAGCCATTGCAGCATTCCACGCTCCTATCGCTGGCCAATCAGTGGGTCGAAACAGCCTCATCGTGCGTTTCCTGAGAGGTTCTAGGCGGTTGAACCCCCCACGTCCTCTTACTGTTCCCACTTGGGACCTTTCTACGGTCCTCAGAGCACTCAAAGGGCCCCCCTTTGAGTCGCTGCAGTCAGCTGACCTTCGGCCCTTTACGCTCAAAACCGCTCTGTTACTTGCACTAGCATTAGTCAAGCATGTTGGTGACCTGCAGGCCCTCTCCGTGAGCCCTGCATGCCTTGAGTTTGGGCCCAACGACTCGAAGGTCATTTTAAAGCCCAGGCATGGCTACGTCCCTAAAGTGCTCTCGATCCCGTTCAGAGCACAGGTCATCTCCCTCTCAGCGCTGCCTCCCTCGTCGGACGAGCGAGAGTTGGAATTACTCTGCCCAGTAAGGGCATTGAGGACCTACATTGAGCGGTTTCTGTAATCTGACCAGCTTTTTGGATAGTTGGATAGTCGACGCTATTGCTCTATGTTACTCCTCTATGGGCCTTGATTGCCCCATAGGAGTAAGAGCCCACTCCACTAGAGGGATGGCCTCCTCGTGGGCCTGGTCTAGTGGTGTCTCTATCAAAAACATCTGTGAGGGGGCCGGCTGGTCCTCGCCGTCCATTTTTGTCAGATTTTATAACCTGGATGTTCCGACCTTGCATGCTCGGGTCCTCTCAGTATGATACGACGGCCTCTGTCGAGCTCCGTCATCATGCCACTTCTAGGTAGCTAGCTCCCTCTTAGCAGTGTAACATAAGGGTTCAACAGCTTTGGCCTTCTCACTTGTCCCCTGGATCCCTCCGGTGTCTAAGATAAGTCCAACCGTTCCCTCCCGTGGCACAGTGCAGTTGAATTCGTTCCCCATACGCAGTACAAGTGAAGTATCGAAAGTGAACGTACTCGGTTACGAACATAACCTCGGTTCCCTGAGATACAGAACGAGTACTGCGTTCTATGCCGTGCCACGAGGCTGCGGCTTCAGTGTCGCCGCTTCAGTCGAATGACCTGAAATCCAATGGCGAAATGCTCGCTTAAATAGCCAGTCGCCCCACCCATTTTGGCGGGCTTTGGCGCGCTGCATCGCCATAGGCTCGTGCAGCTGCGCTGCGCTGTCATTGATTCAAAAAGTTTTCCAGTTTGAACCAATGGCCGTGCAGTTACACTGCGCTATTGAAAAAGGCTTCAGCATCGAGGAAAAGGAGACCTTTCCCCATACGCAGTACTCGTTCCGTATCTCAGGGAACCGAGGTTATGTTTGTTACCGAGTACAATTCTGACGCAGGGGGGTCAACCAACGAGAGATATGGGTGCGCTGGAAAGTTTCGGGTTTCATGGTCATAATGACAAATAACTTGGCTAGATGTAAGCATTATCTTGCGATAAAAAAATACAACAGGTTTTAGGCTACAGAGGATAGACTTTTTTTAATGGATCAGACCCTCAACGTCGGATTTTGACGCATGCAGGGGGTCAAAATTGATTTGCGTTCTTTAAAAAAAAAAGCAATTTGCCCAGTATATTTGTTAATGTATATTTGTGTGTATAAATAGTTCGACCAGACATAACTGTTGTATAAAATGATGATAATAATAATAATAATAATTGTTCTTGCATCTGTACCCTACGTCACGTTGGCCAATCAACTACTTCAGCAGTAAAACATCATTGCAATTCGACGATCCCAAGCACCATTGCGTTTTTTGATTTCCAATTTTCCATACATAAGTACTGCACTCAATCTAGAATTAGACCTATTAGATATTTGCTTATCAGAAACAATCAGCTCATGCCATAAAGTTGTTGCCAGTTGTTGTGTTTGGTAATATTTAAGCACACTGTTAGCGATGTCATGGTATTGAGATGGGCATTATAGTGTTTCCCATACATTAACTAGACTGTGGCGGCCCGCCACATTCTAATTTGTCCCACCACAGTCTCAAAGTAGGCCTGTCGCGATATTTAAATGATAATTGGGCTCTTTTATATGGCAAAATGGGAGTCATAGAGCAAAAGAAATAGACTAGCACCAATTAAGTTTTCGTGTACTATATTCAAAGTCATCTGAAGCCATTCCATAGCTTCATAGCTTCTGAATTGTATAGTCACCTAGATTATTTATTTATTTATTTATTTTTGGGTCAGCTTATGATTATATATTTTTATTCATTTCTTATTTGTCTCTATAATGAAGTGTTTAGTGTTTAGTGCATTCTGGATTGTGTTTAACAAATCAAAGAGTGACCATTAGTTCCACAAATACAGAGGTACAGATACAGGCCCCCACTAATTATTCTAGAAATAAATTAATTCAACAAAGGTAACCTCTTTTGCTACATATTTTTAATGGTTTAAATGTATACTCTACATGTTTGACCACTTAAGATCTATCATTTAGCCTACTATATGTTGTGTATGTGACTAATGTGCCCTACCAATAAATAAATTACTATTAGAGCACAAAATTGTTTACAAGAGAACAAATTTCTTCATTGATCTAATCACTTACATTTTGCTCTCAGAATGCACCAGATTTATGCATTTAAATTTAAAATGTACAAAATTTCCTACGGGGGGGGCATGCCCCCCGACCCCCCTAGAGGGACCGATGTCCACCCACCACAGTCTCACAAAATCCTGTGGGAAACACTGATTTGCACCAAACGAAATGTGCGCATGGTGCTACACATTAGATAAAAGTTAGGCACTATTGGTGACAAAATTAAAATAGGTATGATAGGCATATCCGATTTCAAATATGATATTCTTTGCTGCAACTAAGTAGCCTAGTTGCTAACGAGTTGTGCCACAGTCTACTGCCATATTCATAATCATAATTTGGATAAAAGTGTCTGCAAAGAACCTATAGACATAAACATGTAAACATAATCCATACTCTTTCTTCAGATGTAATGAGTGTGTGTGTGTGTGTGTGTATGTGTGTGTGTGTGTTAGTATATTGTAATGTGTAGTTTAGTTATCAATTCTATACTGATTTATTTTTCTCTTTATTAACAGGTTCTCAAATACAATTTATCTACTAATAATTAGCAGCTGACTACAAAAGGCACTTTTAAGAGGCCACGTTTGTATTGTAATTCTCCCTGTTCTCGTCTCTCTCTCTCTCTCTCTCTCTCTCTCTCTCTCTCGGTGCATGCTGGGAGTGTTTGGCTGTTTGTGAGAGTGTTCACGTGGAGAGGGTGAATGAATGTATTTTTCTATTGTTACTATTTTTTCTTTCTTCTAACTTTTGGGGATTACTAAGTGATAATCTAGGAAGTATAGTGTGGTAATTGATTGTTTGGAGCGTCGTCGGGAAGGAGTGTTGATGGCGTTGAGAATGGCGTCTCAGCCAGAGGGCGGTAGAGCAGCCAGCGCCACTATCACTCCGTCACGGGGAGTTAGGTGTGAGGTTGAATCAAGTGTGGCGGTGAGGTAGATTTATAGTCAATTGGAGAACAAGTTGGATATGAGAACATCTCTTCAGCATCAAGGATGAACAAAGCTGTGGTGGTTTTCTTAAGGAGGAGAATTTGGTTTAACAGTCTAGTAAAGCAGCGGGATTTCGGTAAGGGGACTTTTTGCTATTTCGCCACTAGTTAATCCAATCCAAAAGGTGATAATTTCAAACGTGCCCCCGTTCATCCCTGATGATGAAATTGAGCGTGCACTTTTATGGAATGGAAAGTTTGCTAGTCCGCTAAAAACTATCCCGCTCGGATGCAAAAAATACGTCCTTAAAACACGTAATGTCATTTAGGAGACAGGTGGCAATGTTTTTGAAACAAACTGAATTGGACGTGTCTTTTCAGAGTGCGGTATGAAGGGAAGACTTATATGATCTATGCTAGCACAGGCAGTCTAAAGTGCTTTTGAATGTGGGAAATGTTGGACATAAAAGGTCGACATGTCCACATAAGGCTGGCCAGTAGCGCTAATAGTGCACCGAATCCTACCGCTAATTCGGAGGCCAATGAGTCTAATGGAGAGCAAACGACTCCTAATGTGAATCTTATTGTTGATTCAGAAGCTAGAGACGACTCTAATGGAGAACAAATGGCTCCCAATGTGAATTTTACTGTTGATTCAGAGGCCAGAAACGAATCTAATGGAGAGCAAACAACTCTAAATGAAATAAAAGAAAGTGGGGGAATTGATAGCGCATCATGTGGTAGTGTAGGACAGGAAAAAAAGATTTTTGAAAAAACTGTAGAAACGGAGGAAAGTCTTGGATCAAAAACATGTAAGGATAGTGAGGTTCAGATGAATGAAGTGCTCAGTGTGGAGGTGAATAAGGTGTCGAGTTGTCCTGTGATGGTTAGAGAAGAAGAAATAAGGGATGATGATATGCTCTCAGATATTTCTGAGATCGGGTCTCAAAATATGGAGGATATGTATTCTTTGGATGAGATAATGATTTCTTGGACACAACTTTTTGTAAAGTGGTTGAGGTGAAAGATTTTTTCCAGATGTGGAAAAAGCTTGTTGTTATCAGTGAAAGTACTACAGCGCACAGTGAGTTTATGATGCATTGAGCAAACGGAAGAGGTTTAGATTGAAGAAACTTGATTACGAAGCTGAGGAAAAATAAAGGGCCGTCTATTTTAAAAAAAGTAATGGTTAAAATACACTGGGTGACTCTTATAACATGTTATCTTTTTTTTTTCCTTCTGTCTCTGTCCACTTTATATTTTAACCTCTTTATGGAGAGCTTAAAAGTGGGTTCTTTAAATATAAATGGAGGAAGAGATAGGGGTTAAATTGGCAGTAGTATCTGAGTTTTTAAATATAAATCGGGTTAATGTTTCTTTACAAGAGACTCACAGCAATGATGAAATGAAATTGAGTGGAATCGATGGTGGGAAGGAAATTTGGTATTAGGTCATGGGACAAATAATAGTGCAGGAGTAGCCCATATTATTTAAAAAAGGCTTGAATGTTAAGATTTTAAGAGATTGAAAAAGGAAGGGTACTATTAATAAAAATACAGAATGGGGAACATGTTTTTGTTCTAAGTGAATGTGTATGCTCCAAATAATGGGTTGGAAAGAGTAAAGTTTTTGGTAATTACATAAAGCGCTTCAAAAAGTTGATGACTAATACTTGGTTAGTGTTAGGAGGGGATTTGGAACTGTACAATTCATTTTTAATTGATCGGAATGGTGAAGAGCCACATGGTCACTCTGGTGAATCTCTGTCCAATATAATGGGAAAATATGATTTAATAGATGTGTGGAGAAGGAGGAATATAGGAATAAGACGATATACATGGGATTAAAGTAGCAGAAAATATGGTTAGTGGGGCTAGACTGGATAGATTTTTATTTAAGTAAGATGGTGGAAAATAGAGTAATGAGAATGCATCAATATTGCCAAATGGTTTTGTGGATCATCATCTGATCACTTTTGATTTTAATATAAAGCAAACTTCAAGACCTAAGTATTATTGCATTTTAATGAAAAATTGCTAAAAAGAAGTGGTTTATTGTGATAGTTTTAAGCTGTTTTGGGAAAAATGGAAGAAAGAAAAGGTGATTTTGAAAACCTTAGTCAATGGTGGGATGTGGGTAAGGTACAAATTAAAGAGTTTTGTCAAATGTTTCTGCTTATACTTATTACGAATGTGAAAAAAACTATACAAAGTTTGCAAAATGAAATTGGGTGTTTGGAAGAGGACTTGATAAATAACAGAGGAGTACAGAACAATGGGACAATTTTAAACAAGAAAAGAAAAGAACTTGGAACTTTGTTACAAGAACAAGTGAAAGGGGCACTGGTAAGATCAAGAATTTGTTCCATTAAGGACATGGATGCCCCAACTTCATATTTCTTTAACCTGGAAAAAAAGACTGTTCAGTATAAACAGATGCATCATCTTTGCTGTCCAAATGGAAATATAACAACAAATCCGGGTGAAATGAGGAAGTTGGCAGTGGATTTTTTTTTTTCTCTGTTGTATAGTGGCTGACAAATGTGATCCTGATAGTGCAAATGACTTACTTAAAGATCTACCACAGTTGGAGCAAGGGAAAAGAAAAGCTTTGGACAATGTAATTACATATGGAGAATTAACAGAAGCAGTACAGCAGTTGTCTATGGGTCGTTCTCCAGGTATAGATGGATTAACAGCTGAGTTTTATAAACATTTCTGGGAAATATTAGGGGAAGATTTTTATGAAGTTGTACTTGAATGTTTTAAAAATAAAGTACTTCCTGCTAGTTGTAGAAGGGCTGTAATTTCGCTGTTTAGGATTTGTAAAAAATTGGAGGCCAGTGTCTTTATTATGTTTGGATTACAAAATATTATCAAAATCTATAGCAAATAGGCTCAAAAATTGTTTAAATATGTTGATTCATAAAGATCAAACATATTGTATACCAAAGCGATCAATAATGGACAATTGTTTTTTTTTTTTTTTTTAAGAGATGTGATTGATTATGGTTGTATAAATGATTCTAATTTGGGTGTCTTGTCAATAGATCAAGAAAAAGCATTCGATAGGGTGGACCATGACTATCTTTTTAAGGTTTTAAAGAGTTTTGGAATCAGTGATCAATTTATTTCATATGTAAAATTGTTATATTCTGATGTATCAGTGTTGATTAAGGTTGGTGGAGGAATAAGTGCCCCAGTAACAGTCACAAGAGGTATTAGACAGGGTTGTCCTCTCTCTGGACAACTATATAGCCTTGTAATTGAACATTTGTTGTGTAAGTTAAGGAGAAGTTTGAGTGGTTTTTCAGTTGCAGGTGTAAAGGAAACTTTTAAAGTGTATATGTCTGCTTATGCTGACGATATAACCGTTTGTATTTCAGGACAAAATGATGTAACTGCTTTGGAAACAAGCATTAGGCAATATGAGATAGCTT
This sequence comes from Ctenopharyngodon idella, assembly GCF_019924925.1. NCBI lineage: Eukaryota > Metazoa > Chordata > Actinopteri > Cypriniformes > Xenocyprididae > Ctenopharyngodon > Ctenopharyngodon idella. The sequence goes on along the minus strand of NC_067243.1, from coordinate 28,805,553 downwards.
CCTCATCTAAAGTTAACTGGGAGAAAAGTGAGGGGTTTATCATTGGCCAGTGGAGAGACAACGGACCTCCGAAACTTCCAGGAGGATTGATTTGGGGGAGGGAGGGTATAAAAGTGTTAGGTGTTTTTTTTTAGGTAAGGAAAGTTTTTTAAAAAGAAGAATTGGGAGGGAGTACTGGAGAAGGTGGTAGCTCGATTGTCTAAGTGGAAATGGCTATTACCACAATTATCCTATAGAGGGAGAGTTTTAGTGGCAAATAATCTGGCAGCCTCCACGTTGTGGCATAAAGTTATTGTTCTGGACCACCAAATGAACTGATCTGTAATATACAGTGGAAAATTGTAGACCCTTTCTGGAGTGGTGAATACTGGACTCGGACTGCTGCACTTTACTTACCAGTTCACGAAGGAGGTCAAGGTCTGGTGGATGTAAAGAGTCGAGTTGTTGCTTTCAGACTGCAAGCAGAACAGAAATTGCTCTATCAAGAAGATTTAGCATGGACACAGACTGCATGTGTATTCCTGCAGAAGATTGAAGGTCTTGGACTAGATAAACACTTGTATTTTATTGAAAATGGATGAGTTAAGGCTGGACAATCTCGCTTTCTTTTACAAGTCAATGTTACAAGCTTGGAGTAAAGTCTTGAAAGTGGAGAGAAATTTGAATGAACTTGGAGACTGGGTTAATGAGGAACCTTTGTTTCATAATCCATTGATTCAGACCAGATTTGTGTCATCAGTAAACATTCGGAGAACTCTCGTAAAGAATGGAGTCACTAAATTGGGACATTTACTGGATAATGGTGGATGGAGTTCAGTGGATACTTTTAAAGAACTGTCTGGTTTGTGCTCATCAAGAATTTCTTCGAAACAGAGATGAGATATTTGCTGTTTTGCCAAGCAGTTACAGAAATCTTGTTGCTGGAGGAAATGCACAACAGCTGAAAGGAGTTTTTCCAAAGTTAAAAATAATTCCTGCTGTCAGTGGAGAACAAGAAGAACATGATGGATCTATATTGTTTTTCAAGACTCCACAGCTGGAAGAGCTGGACATTGCGTTGAAAAAAAGCATTGTACTATATTACAGTGAAAGTTATTCACATGAACTCACTCAGCACGCAGAGTTTTTCAAAGTGGACAGAGACAATGGAGCCAGACTTCCTAGTGAGGGATAGGTGGAGAGCCCTGTATAAACCTCCCATTGAGAAGCGGACAGCTGATCTGCAGTGGAGGGTTATTCACAGGGCGATAGCTACAAACAGACATGTAGCACACCTGAATCCAGCAGTTGGGGGGGAGTGTAGGTTTTGTAGTAATGAAGAAACTGTAGAACATTTGTTCTTAAGATGTTTGAGACTAGGAGGTCTTTTTAGGTTGCTTGATGCTTGGTTTCAGGGTTTTGGTGAGATTTTTTCCCACAAAGTTTTTATTGGGGGACTTAAATACAAAGTGGTAGATAGAGGGAAAAGTGTGTTTATGAAATTATTTGATTGGTACAGCAAAGCTTGCAGTGTGGAAAACAAGGAAAAATAAGCAGTTGGAACTTGGTTCAATAGATGCAGAAATAATGTTGAAATGTATGGTAAAATGG